>NW_027256886.1:23798345-24033345 GCF_029215685.1 Pituophis catenifer annectens
ACAACAGCAATTTTCAAAAGTAAAAGACTTTGGAGCGCTTAGACATTAAAATTATTTCTCTCCTCAGAGATCAGACTTCACAGGCTTTGTGAGAGTGAGGAGAATTCTGTAATAGAAAGGAAAGCAGCCCGGGTGCTTCAATACTTCACTAAATCCTTCCACAAAGTTTAGTCATATTTACTGAATGACTAACTTCATGAGTCTTTCTACCGCAACATAATCCTTGATGAGGTTGGGTCATGTTCAAGTGGCCAGTAAATTCAGTATTTTATTTTGCAACTGAAGAATTTCAGTCAGTTTCATCTAATGGAAGGTATCATATGAATAATGAATAACTATCAATTATCCCTACTGATAAGGTATATGATAATCTTAGCAGTAGGGATATAGTTATACATTAACATAAATAATTGTCACCACAGAAACATTGTTGAGAAACATTTATCTTTTCTGGAAACTTCTTTAGTCCCTCTTTTCTTTTTATCTCATCCAAAAGAGCTTGTGTTTTCTCTTATCTCTTCTTTTTGAGTTTAGTATTATATTTTATAAAGTAACCTCTTATGAAACTTTGCTTACTTCCCAAACTATTGTCCCAAAGGTGCTTTTTCAAAAGACAACTGGACTTTGTTTTTCCTTGAAGATATTTCACTTCTCATCCAAGAAGCTTCTTCAGTTCTGAAACAGAACTGAAAA
Source organism: Pituophis catenifer annectens (assembly GCF_029215685.1). Classification (NCBI taxonomy): domain Eukaryota; kingdom Metazoa; phylum Chordata; class Lepidosauria; order Squamata; family Colubridae; genus Pituophis; species Pituophis catenifer. The sequence goes on from NW_027256886.1 coordinate 23,799,039, forward strand.
AGCATCAGCACTGAAAAAGCTTCTTGGATGAGAAGTGAAACGTCTTCAAGGAAAAACAAAGTCCAGTTGCCTTTTGAAAAAGCACCTTTGAGACAGCCATGACCTGCTTGACTGAGAATCTCCATAGACATCCCAAACTATTCTTACATCTGCACCTTTATTGTAATTATTTTCAAAAACGTATTTTAATTTCCTTTTACAAATCCACCCATCCATCCCATTTTTCCTGTAACAGGATTTTTTTAAATCTCCATCTGAACAAACTGATTTACCTTTGAAAACCAAGTAAGTTTTATTTCACTTAAAAAATAACCACTATTGTCCGTAAAAAAATAATCTGTGAAGAGTCTGTGAGAACTGATTTCTTTTATCTACAGTTTGGTTTCAATAAAAGAGAAGACTGTCAAATCAACATCCAACAGTCTTGGGAGATTCTGGCATTGTGTAAATCCATAGAAGAAAAGCTAACAATATTATGCACAATTTATTATTTCAGAGCAAGTAAGAGCAAAGCAATTGATTCCGTTAAGTCATACATAAATTAGTCAGAAAAATATGCCCATTACAAATATTCTTTATTCATTTTCTTTTATTAACTAAAATATTGTTTTGTCTGTGGGATAACTAAACCACAGCATAACATCAGTAGTAAGACAGACAGGCAGACACACACACACACTAGTTTGGAAGATCAGAATCTATAGGCCTGTAAAAATGATAATGTTTAAGGAATATGAATGTGACATTTCAATTCTTTAAAGGAGGTAAGCATTATTCAAAAGATGCTTTTTCAAAAGGTAACTGGGCTTTGTTTTTCCTTGAAGACATTTCACTTCTTATCCAGGAAGCTTCTTCAATTCTTCATTTGAGAAACAAAATGTCTTGAAGGAAAAACAAAGTCCAGTTGCCTTTTGAAAAAGCACCTTGGAACACTCACGAAGTGGGTGACTGAGAATCTCCATATATATTGAGCTACGCATTACTTCCCCTTTCAGCTATCCTTTGTAGCTGCCACCTCAACCCAGGGAAAGATGCAACTGCTTTGAAGCAGATATTATGCTTGTATTCCTGCATGATGCAAACAATCCTTTTGATATAGAATATAAAGCACTATGTGGCCTTGCTGGATAATAATCATATTATCTATGTTTAATTTCAATTAAGTAAGCACATAATTAACCTTTTATCCTGATATATGTGTTCCGTTTCTAAATACATTCCTAGGCAGTAATCCATTCCTAGGCTGTCATGCCCCTGTAGGAGTCTGAATCCGAAGGGAAAGATGAACAGCTGACAGAGAGCGAGAGAGTGGTTCCCTTGGCTGTGGAAGAAACTGGGGAAGGGCAAAATCAGGCTGGGCAGAGCAGTGGAGAGGTAGAACAAGGGAGAGGGGTTTAGATCAGGGGTGGGTTCTACTTACCTTTACTACCAGTTCGCAATGGGGTTGTGCGTGCATGCACAGAAGCCTCCTGATGATGTCTGGGTCAGTGGGCGGAGCCTCCCGCCGGTTTTACTACCAGTTCTTGCAAACTGGTTCGAACCGGGGGCAACCCATCACTGGTTCAGATGAAGAACAAGGCCTATCCCCTCCTCATCCTAGGCAGTGCAGGGAAGAACAGAGAAGAGAGCAACATGGGTTGCATGACTTACGAGGGAGGAAAGGGCCCCGATTCCCTTCACAAGACACACCTGCTGATGAAGTTTAAAGGAGAGACGGTTGTTGGGAACAAACGCTGAGTTCATGTGTTCACTGTTTATCTGAGCTCCTGGCATTCTCCAACTGGTTTGATTTAGTGCCATGCTACTTCACTTCTGGAACTCCTTATCTTGCTGTCCCGCTGGACTAATTACCTTATCTTGCCTTGTTGGGTTTATAGTTGGAAGTTTTCTGCTTACAACGCTTGGGACTGAAGTATTGCCAGCCAAAGTCTATTACAGGTTGGTAGAAGAGCTGTCTCCAAGCCGGAGAGTTGAAAAAGACATTGGAGGCACAGTTGGTGATAGTAAAGGGGCTCACACCGGTTTTCTGGCTGTGTTGCCTTTGTGTCATGCCCCAGGTCATCACATAGACTATGGTGGCCTATGTGATGTAGTACACAAAACTAGAAAAAGTTTTGTGTGCTACATATAGACATATGAAAATAAAATCATATAATCTAAAAAAATGAAATAAGCATAAAAGTTTACAGGAAAATCTTTTTATTGTACAACTGCTCATGTAAGATGATTGAATAATAAAATATAGGGAGCTACTACATTAAAGAAACCAATACCCAACGGTGGAAATATATGTACAGTGGTGCTTCAAAGCTTGTGAATCCTTTTGAATTTTCAGCATTTCAGCATAAATATGACCTAAAATGTGATCTGTTCTCCACACAAATTCTAAGACTAGATAAAGAGAAAATAACTGGCAAACATATGAATTCATATAATGAGATAAAATAAAAACAATAACGGTTTTAAATAGCAATAGGAATTAACTATATTAATAATGTCAAAAAGAGTATTTATGAGAGCTAATAAGTGTTGTGATTGTTAAACCCCAAATGTAAGAGCAAAACATGAAAACATAGTATTCCACAATTGAATATATCTAACAAGCAGACTGTGTTGGCACCATCCTATCCTGTGCCTCCTTCTAGAGCGAAGACTCTACATTTGAGATCAGAGAAACACAGCTTGAGTCATTCTGAGGGCAGCACCAAGGAGACCCCAATCCAACAGTATTGAAGTGAGAATAATCATCATCTTTGTTTTCAGCACTACAGTTCTATTTACCAATTAAAGGAAAACACTGCATCCTTTGTTTTCTCTTCTAACAGATGGGAAAGCAAATGGAAGAAGGAAGTTACCAGGGGGCCAAAGGCTTATTTTTTTTCTCTTTGGGGAATTTAGAAGTTTTAATGTTTGGAAATCTTAAACTTTTTAAGAAGAGATTGGACAACTTACTCTGAAAGGGTATAGGGTTTACTGCTTGAACAAGGGGTTTGATTTTAAGACCTCCAAGGTACCTTCTAATTCTGTTTTTCTGTAATGTATGCAGATTCACCGCTTAAAATTCCATACAATGGGAAATGTTTCAATATCGTGTGTGTTTTAAGGCCTCAGTGGATACCTTAAGCAGTGAGAAGGCATTGCATTTTGTTCTCAGTTTACTTAAGCATTCCAAAAGTAGAAGATGAGGACAAAACTACTAGCTATATCTACTTAGAGGGTTGAGGGCAAGGGGGAATGGGACAACTTGCCACAGTCAACGTGCTGCAGCCAATTCACCACGACCAACTAGCCGGGACCAACTCGCCGTGGGACAACTCACTGCAGGACAATTTAATAATTCTATTTAATTATTCAAAACAAATAAAAATTATTTTAATTTTTATCATTCACATTTCACTCTGTCCCTCCTTTTGCATCCTTTCTTTAATGATTCTATTCCACCATTTCTTTGATATTAGGGTAACTTTTGTCCCAAGTTGTCCTGTGGTGAGATGGCTGGGGCAAGTCGTCTTGCAGCGAGTTGGCTGTGGTTAGGGTTAGGGTTAGGGTTAGTGGTAATTGACTGTGGTGAGTTAGCTATGGTGAGTTGGCCATGGTGAGTTGGCTGTGACGAATTGTTATAGATCCAGGGCAAGGGGCAGGGGTGAAATCCAGCAGGTTCCTTACAGGTTCTGGAGAACTGGTAGCAGAAATTTTGAGTAGTTTGGAGAACCAGCAAATATCACCTCTGGCTGGCCCCGGAGTGGGGTGGGAATGGAGATTTAGCAATATCCTTCTTCCGGTAATGGGGAAGGAATGGGGATTTTGCAGTATCCTTCCCTTGGAGTGGAGTGGAAATGGAGATTTTGCAGTATCCTTCCCCTGCCACACCCACCAAGCAATGCCCACTAAGCCACACCATGCCCACCAAGCCACGCCCACAGAACCAGTAGTAAAAAAAATTGGATTTCACCACTGGCAAGGAGATTCTTTGTCTGCAAAAGAGCTACATGTGGTCATGGGCATCCTTTTTGCATATCCATTTTTAAATAATTTATAGCCTACAGCCTTTAAGATAATTTACAGATCATAGTCAAACATATGTTGCAATGCATATGTCCAGATTTTCCAGTTATGGAAATCCTGAATCATGTGCCAGAATAAGAAGGAATGAAAGGAAAAGTATTTTTGTTTTTTTTTTAAAAGAGTTCAAATTAGACTTTAATGAAATGTCTTTAAATACAGTGAAGGGAAAAATCAAGCAGAGGCATTAAACTCTGTATCTGCAGCCCCACAGGCAATTATACACATATACCATCATTTTTTCAGTATAAATCAGTGTGGCATTCAATTTAAATCAGCATAATTGCATCAAAGACAGAAAATTACAGCCTCTTAAAATGCCAGTATATTATCATCATGTGTTCTGCAACATGATTGCAGGGCACAACTGAAAAACATTGCCCTTATGTGCAACTAGGAAAGAATGTGATAAGCGTATCATCGTTTATGTAGACCTAAATCTGCAGCCTGGATTCCAGATGCTGTTCGCCTAGTTAGTTTTGCTTTTCTACACCTTATCAACCACAGCCAACTGTTGGAAATTCAGCTGAAAAAGTTTACGAGTATTAATAGACTCATTTTAATAGACTAATTTAGAGAATGCATCCATTACAATGGAGGGTATATCAATGACATGGTTGAAGTTATTTGTGTCATAACATCACTTTGCCAATAATGCAATCTTGGTGTAGTTTGTGCAAAGTGTGCTGTATCAAGGATCTGTAAAAACATAAAAGCTTTCACTGTATCTATATATATATATATATATAAAAGAAAAAACCACTCACGCATTAATCACAAAATCTCCAGAACCGTAAAGCCTACAAACTTGAAATTTGCCACGGATGTTCCTCTTGGCTTCTAGGTGCTCACTAAGAAAGGATTTTTCAAAATGACCATCAGACCATTAGTATTTCCTATATTATTTATTAGCACACTCTGATGCTAAGGAGTTCTACTTCCCCTCCCCACCTCAAAAGAAATCTGTTCCAAATGCAAAACACCAGGAGAGGAGTTTCAGTTTTACTTTCACAGCAGGAAGCAGTTTTACTACAGAACAGTTGAGCTAAGCCATGCCCAGACTCCTTCCTGTCTCCTTCTTGCTCACACAGCAAATACTGTTTGAGTTTCCAAACACTCCTCAACTCTCTCACACACTGACAGGATGCTAGCCAGATGAATACTGATGGATGCTGCGGGCTGGGACATTCTACTCCCCCTCCCCCTCTGTTCCAACTGCCAATTGCATTATATTAACACACTCTGATGCTACGGAGTTACCCATTCTACATTAAGTTTCAGGCTGCAAGTGTCAATTTATCAAGCCCAAGCACATAGTTTTGTAGCGAAGCACGGGCGTCCAGCTAGTCTATTTTATATGAACTTCGATTTTTACCCTATCTGAAAAGAGAGTTTTAACATGTATTATTCTGTAGAAAAATGCATTTTGCATATTTAGCTTACAACATACAAATTTCTTTGTATATTTTTAAATTTTCAGACTGAAAATTGATACATTTCATCTCAAAAACTGAAATTTCCATTTATAGAAATAATAATAATAATAATATATCTTAAGAAGGTACTTGGTTGATACCTAGGATGCTGGCAGCAATCCGTATCAACCATTAGCACCAGTCAATGGTATTTGTGATGCATTTTTAAATGTTCAGTTGACTGAGTTTCATGTTTAATGAATAAAGTAAATAATAATAATAATAATAATAATAATAATAATAATAATAATAATAATAGTAATAAAAAGCAAGAGTATTTCTTTTCTCCTAATGTAAAACTTCTCAAATCCTCTAGATGGTGTAGCTATCTGCCTTCAATATCAAGGTCAGGTAGAAACATTTAAAAGGCAAGAAAGACGATAGGCTTCATTTTCTACATCTGGAAAGAAAAGATGGATGGCAGACTGGTGATGACAGCTGCCAAGAACGTTTTTCAATATTTCCCATAGGGCTGATAGGATTTGCGACTGTTAATGGGGGCAGGCTGAGCTGTTCTGCTTTAGCCAAATGACAAGTTCAACATCGTGCTGCATTTAATAAAATGAAGAGTTATGCTGGGATTGTGATCAGGGCAAAGCAACTAGACACGAGTGTGTCCCTCATTTGCTATCATCCTAACCAATAAAAGTAGCCTGAAGGTTGAAGATGGGGGGGGGATTTTGGAAGGCAGAAGAAAGAAGCGAGTCAGTAAATCAGCAAGTAGGAAAAGTGACACTTAAAATACCTTCTAGTTCTATCATTTTATTATCCTATTATTTTAGCAATCTGTACATAAATCTTACAGCTTTTATTACAATCTTTTCTGACTGCCAGGCAGCTGTCTGGGCAAAACCCATGCAGTTTTCCTGGCAAGATTTTCAGAAATGGTTTGCCATTGTCTTCTTCCTGTGGCTGCTCACCTTGCTGGCTTTATGCCTGAAGTGGGACTAGAACTCGCACTCTCCCATTTTCTAGCCTGGTGCCTAGGCCAGCAGTCACCAACTGGTGGTCCATGGACCACTGGTGGTCCATGAGAAAATTTTGGTGGTCTGCAGAAAAATTATTTGCATTTTTTATATTGCACTAAATCAAGGGTCTTCAAACTACGGGCCCTGGGCCGGATACGTGCAATGAACGTTTGTGTTTCTGCAGAGAGTTTCATCCTTTGGGGTCTTCTTGTGTGGGTCGGAGGGGGCCAGAAATTCTGACTTGGGATCTGCTTCAGCCTCCTGGTTTGGGGCTTTGGGCGAAGGTTGGAAGGAAGTGCTGCTGGTGGCGAAGAGCCAGAGGGCCTCGTTCCAGTGGGACTGCATCATAGCCTGGAATGGGCTGACTATCTCAACCCACTGACCCTCCAGGCGCCTGTACCTGGCCTTGCAATGTTGTAGGTCTTCCCTCTGCTTGGGAAGCCTATGCTCGTAGTCCTTAGTGAGGTGCTTCTGCTGAGCCTCCTTCTCGGCCAGATCCAATTTGAACTGAGCCAACTGTTTTGCCAACTTTTGCTCATGGTGGCTGTTTAGCTACAACAACTGCTTCCTGTTGGGGCCCTAAGGAGCCTGGGCAGGCAGGCAAGGAGTGGTTGGGAGGAGAGGGGCAAGTAGAGGCCAGTGAGGCGCCCCTCGACGCGACTGACATCGAGTTGGCCATGCCTACCCAGTCACATGACCACCTAGCCACACCCACCCAGCTGGTCATTAGACAGATCACATTAGTGGTCTGCAGGATTTAAAATTATGAATTTAGTGGTCCCTGAGGTCCAAAAGGTTGGTGACCCCTGGCCTAGACCACTAGACCAAACTGTCTCTCTCTCTTTCTCTCTCTCTCTCTCTCTCCCCCCCCTCCCTCCCTCTCTCTCTCTCTCTCTCTCTCTCTCTCTCTCTCTCTCTCTCTCTCTCTTAGAAATGATCAAGATCAAATTCTTGTACACATCTGTAATTCTGTTACTTTGTTTTTCTGAAGATTTGCAATTCAGGGTGGAACATTTAAGAAACAAGCAAACAAACATTTCTTAAGATTACTAAGAGGCTGTTTGTGGCATTAAACAGTTCGTTTAAAAACATTTTGTTTAAATTTGAAAATATAATTGCAGCTTTAAAAACATTTTAAAAATTATTATTAAACTTGAAAAAAAGAACAGTAACTTTATCTCTTGTGGAACGGTAGGATTAGTGTTGTCAACCATCAAAGCTTTTTTCTTCATTTCTGAATGCATATTTGATACCATATATTCAAAATAATGAATGCTTTTATCTTGGAAGCAGTTACCTTACCTTATACAGCTTTCATAAACAGTTCAATTTTATTTAAGGAATAACTAAACCATTTTTAAACTATGCAAATCTATAAGAGGGAGGTTTAACATTCAAAATGGGAAAGGTATAATTATGAGGACACCGTTTATTTAAAAGATTTGTTTTGTCCACTGAATTTGCTTTTATGATTTATACAGTATTCTCCCTAAAGCTCAGAAGAGAAACAAATGAATCAATATAGAGTTTTGCTCTATACAGCATCTTATCCACTACACTGATGACAAAGTAAAGTGACTAGGGAAAAGCAAAAGTGAAGTAGTGGAACAGTTCTGTTTTAGTGACTAAAAGCTGCAGAATAGAAAAGATAGTAATATCAAAGTGCCCTTAGTTTCCTTCTATGCCGAATCTGTTTCGCTTGTAAAATTGAAGGACAATGTGTTTTTCATTATTCTGGAAATTTCTCTGGAAATTCATCAAGCTGAAGAATAAACACTGGATTCTGTGAGTAAAAAACAATAAAATTACAGGAACACCTACCTTGTGCCCACTAAAATGCAAATGTATGGACTCCGGACTTTCCGTGCTGCACTCTTAAGCTCTTTTCTGGCAATCCTTATGCTACCTTGGCTGTAAAATGGTTTAAGAAAATCCTGTCAAACAGAGACACTTTGGCAATAGTTTATTCCCGTCACTTTCTTTCCTATGGTTTTACCTGGACATACGTGTCTACATGTGTCTGTGCATCTGTGCCTATGTACATGGGTCTGTATGTGCTTTAAAATCAGTGTTAACAAATCTCTTCAGTTTTATTGCTAAATTTTCAGAAATGGTTTGCCAGTTTTTAGTTTTTAGGGCTAAGAAAGAGACTGGCCCAGAATCACCCAGCTGGTTTTGTGCCTAAGGACTAGAACTCACAGTCTCCCAGTTTCTACCCTACTACCTTCAACACTACACCAAACTGACTGTCATCTCTCCATCCTCCCTCCCTCCCTCCCTTTCTCTCTCTCTCATCACAACTTTCTAATTACAAGGCTATTATTATAAACATTGTGCTATTTTGCATTCCTGGTAAAAGTAATTCTGCAAAACATGAAAGACAATGGTAAACATTGATTTTAATCCAACATTAGTTTTTTTCTGAATTTAAGAATACTTTGAGTTTGACTTTATTTATTTATACATTTATTTGATTAGATTTAGATGCCGCCCATCTCCAAATGCAACTCTGGCCAAATCACAATTTAAAATAAAACAATAACATACACAATATAAGATTAAATATACTAAGATCAGAATCTGTCCGGACAATGCAGTATATCTACAAAATATATCTAACAAGAGGACCACATATTTCCAAAAATGGAACATCAAAGTATGAAAAACTTAATATTTCATACATTTCCTAGGCATTCTATGCAATGCCAAAAGGGAAAACAGCAAAGTATAAAATATTCCTGCTAAAATGCCTAATAATGTCATTCTAGACTTCCTTGTTGCAAGTACTTTATTTTGCATTTCTTCTTTTATTTTCATATACAGTACTGTATGCCTTTTCAATAAAGGGTTAGAGTTAGGATAACCATAACCCTAACCTAATCCTAACTTTAACCCTATCCCTAACCTTAACCCTTTCATGACTCTCTTTTCATACTTTGCCTAAATAGTTCTTGTCATTCTGCATAATGCCTATATATTATATACAATGCCTAGGGAAAGCATATAGCATATTAAAGTAGCACAGACATTTCATACTTTGTCACACATTCTAAAGATTTCCTAGGCATTCTATACAATGCCAGCTTTTCACACATTGCCAGTAACAGATACATATGGATATTAAATATTTAAAATCTCAGTATTTTTTTTTCCCTCTTAGCTGTGGTGTGACAGCCTTGGCTGTAATTTGAATAGGATCTGAATATTTATATTGGTAGAATTACTGTTTTAAAACAGAGCTTCATAATCTATTTCATTTCAAACCTCAGGTGACATACTTTTTTTTTTTCTAAAGAAAACATCTTAGATAGATTTAACTTCAAAAGTTATTGTAAGTTATATACCTATTCATATAAATGCTAGAAATGTAATGTTGAGCTTTAATCCTTTAATTATTTAAAAATATTTTGGTAATATTTTGAAATACAAGAGTGCATTAGCAATAGTCTCATAGTCAGACCAATCAAATAGGAAGTTGGCCCTAAAGCTTTAACATGGCAACAAACTAAATGCTTGAGGTTAAATTAAATCATTTATTCAACCCTTCTCTTATAATACAACCTTCCCCTTACAATTCCCTAAAATGATAAAGAATATATAGAACATCTGATCTTAGTTTTTTCCACTTTAGGCAGGGGAACAATTAGATAGTTTGCCTTTCAGAGAATTAGGTAGAAAGAAATCAAACAAGCAAACAGAGACAGGGTGTAAGCAATATTTTAATTAATTAAAATTATTTTAGTTAAGTTTACTTAATTTCTACAATTTTTATGGTAATATGGTTACTTTACACATATGTGATATTTCCTGCTTTCTATCACAATACAATACAACTCCCTTAAGGGCTCCATCCAAGGTTTTGAGGGAGGTTATATATAAAACCTTGGGGTTGTATACACTCCTGATTTAAGCAATTCCTATCTCCTATTTGGAAAGTATGCAGATGCTAAATCAAAACAGATGGGATAAATATTTCTTTTGCCTTCAGTGGAAAGTTTCATCTACAATTGGTGCAGACAGCAAATTCTTTACTTCAAGAGAAGTAAAACTTACTACATGCCTAAGTCTATTGTCTTGAGCAGGTCCTGTTCCTTGAATGATTCTGTGCACCTGTGATCCTTTGATGTAATCCCTGGTTGAAACCTGAGCCAATTTATTTCCAGTTTATCTGTGGTGCATTTGAAGCCACTGTGAAGTGCTGCACATTTTGAAGCATGTAGTCATCACTGACTATCTTCTGGGCTGCAACCATTTAAAGCAGATCTTTCTAAAGGAAATGTGGCTGGAAAGCTTTTCAGTTACTTGTCCAATCTTGGGATTTTTTTTTTTTTTTTTTGGCAGACAATCAGATCAATCAACCTCCACCCAAACTTCAAACAAGCTGAAATTAATATATTTTAGTTTTGGTTAATGTGGAGAAGGGTGAGTGTTTTTATAGTTATTGCAGAATTTTAGGGTAAACCAATGATTTTTGCTTTTTTATTTCAAGATATTTTTTGTTGGCAGAAATTAAGATGATTGTAGACTGTCTTTAACTATTTTAGCAATTATAACATTATGGAAGGAATCTCATTGGGGACTTAGGAATAATAAATTATACTTTGCACTGTACCATATAAACCATATGTACTTTTTACTTTATGCAGGTGTCCAGTCTGTAGGTTGAGAGTCCAAAGTATGATGAAAAGACTTTGTATACAAACCTCACTGCCAATTTACCTACTTTTTTCTGAAAGCTTTTGCTTCATTATGAACTTTGGTGCTGGAGAAGACTCCTGAGAATAACATGGACATCTAAGAAAGCAAACACATTCCTCATCAAAGAATCCATCCAGAATTTTCCCTTTGAGTCACAAAAGAACAGGTTCAGATTATCCTACTTCAGACACATTATGTGAAGACTTAACTTTATGGAAAAGGCTCTGATTTTGAGAAATATGGCAGGAAAGAGAAGAGGGTGACCAGGAGCAGGGTGGACAGATTCAGTTACAATGATGATGAGTGCACCGTTGGAAGATCTGAATGACCAAGGCTAAGCAAAGATTGTCATGGAGTAAATGTATCTATTGACAATAATTTGATGGCACATCAACCTTTAAACTTTATAATTGTTTGGCTGGATTGGGTTCATAATTTAGTATAATTAAATATTCTGCTATACACCTATTCAGAGTGGTTGGAACTAAGGCTGTCAGATCTGAGCAGCAAAATCCTGATGACCATTACATGGCAGATGTAGATGAGGTACAGAAAACTCCAGCTCTTCATTGTCCTCTGCTAATTGTCAGCCCAGATCTCGTAGTTCAAGTGGGAACAGCTGTGTTTAGGAAACAAACCAAGAAATAAATAGGGGTTAATTTCTCTCAAAATGCTAAAATACAGTATCTTATGCAGGGTGTAGCTATTGGTCTCACTTGTCTAAAATATATATTAGGTTTATGATCTACACATAAGTAAAATTACTACCATGCTTTGTTCTCATGTTTTTATCTGATCAGCTTTATTGTTGCAGGCTTCATTGGGGAAAAAAAACTATTTCTATTTTTTTTTAAGTCCGTTGAGCCTTTAAACTTCTGTATCATGTAAAGTTTGCTCAGTTCTTAGCTCACTGGCTTCAGGGCCCTTGACACATATTCTTTGCATTTACTTGTAATTGGTGCATCAATATGAGATTCTTTGCATAATCCAAGCCATTTAGAGCTTCAGCATTTCTCTTCACTGGGAAGGGGTGGCACATGTTTTAGATCAGGGGTCTCCAACCTTGGCAACTTTAAGACTTGTGGACTTCAATTCCCAGAATTCCTCAGCCAGCAAAGCAAAGCTATCTGAGAAATTCTGGGAGTTGAAGTCCACAAGTCTTAAAGTTGCCAACGTTGGAGACCCCTGTTTTAGATCATTTAAAAAGAGTTAAGTGATATCAGCACCAAGGATCACCACTTTTATGTGATGTGTTTCTAGCTGGCTTTGATCAGGCTATAAAACCATTCACAGATCCGGCATAGTAAAGCCACTGAAGGCATGACTCTCCTATCAACAAACAAAACAGCAAAATGTTGAGTTGCAACAGAGGGACATGACAATCATATTTCCATTGAAAAGAAATCAAAGTCTAGTAACACAATGAGTATGAATCATACTCCAAAGAGAGAACAGGTTAGCAATAATGTTGCTATGAAAAGCTCTGAATATTTTTCATTTTAATTTACCTTCTGGTTACAATGGGCATGAACTTCACTTTACTGCTCTGTGATATGCGTGTTTTACCAAGTGAAAATGAATATTTTTTTTTTGAAACAAATGGAAATTGAATCCAGTTGGTGTGTTTAATTTAACTACACAGTTACTCAGGATCAAAGTTTGAAAGAATAAATACCTCTCTGAAGAGTGGCCCTTTTGGCACTCCAATTTGTGTTGTTTTCATGCCACTGAAATGTACTGAACTTTCTTTATGAATCTTATTTCACAGTCATTTCTGTTAGCTGCCACATTCTTTATCCACAGATTTCAAAATAACACTGTATTTATTCAAGAGCAGGGATGCAAAACCTGATACCAAGGCTTCACTCCTTGAAGATTGTAGGAACAGTTCCCACAGTTTTTTCAGAAGTTCCCACCAAATTCAGATTTGATTGTGAAAGAAGGAATGGAGTCATTTAAATTATTTATTTGGTGGAGATAATGAACCTCTTTACTGGAGGTTCCTGAAGTGTCTATAATCACAACAAATGAAAAATAATGTGATATTTTTCTCTCCCTTTCGGGGTAGGGAAAATAAAATAATACAAGTTTTAAGCTTAACACTGTCTAAAGAACAGCAACAAAGAAATCCCACAGATTTTCCAGCAACCCCCCCTCCCTATTCCATCTATTTCTGTGAACCTACCCATCACCGTACTTACTCTGGGCATAGTGGTCCCCTTGCAAAAATGTTGGTTTCCATCCAGCCAAATGTTGCCTATTTGTAGCAGCGTGTGGGATGCAGAGGGAAGAACCAAAATCAGGGAAACAATCAGATAAGAGGCATCTTGGACCACAGCAGGAATGTGGGTGTAGCAAATGTCTTAGAAGGGCCTCTCCCTATTTTCTTGGTTCATATAAAGATAATGGGGGAGAAATATATTGTCAGGATTTCAACATTCTGTTATTGTAGCCTTACAGTAAGTAGAATTGGTTCATCTGGGCGTGCTTCCTGTCTTGCAGGGCTGACACTGTTTGTTCTAAGGTGCCTTAGGGGAAAATGGCAAGCACTGGAAAAGGAAGTGGTTACTACTGAATTAGACCATAGAGAGACACATGAACAGGCTAATATAAACGCATAAAGAACACTCCTTGATTTTAGTGTTGGATTTATGGGAACAATTCCAAGCCTGATGGAATATTCAACAAATAGATGAACAAATAGATTTGGATAGATAGATATCTATCCAAATGCATTTCTGAAAGCTATTTCCTGCTATTTCTGGATATGGTGAAATACATAAGATGATGTGAGCAGTTTTAAGGATGCTACAGTAGTTGTTGGAGTTGCTAAAGAAGCAGGATAGAAAAACTACCTTTGAATTTTATTTATTAAATTTATACACCATCGCTTCAAGAATCCCTTTTTTTCACTTCCCAATCAAATTTTTCATATTGGAAAAAACTCCTTGGAATATTGTGGTTAGCCAAGAAAATGAACAAATTAATGATCAAATAAGCAAGAGTTCTTACTCGATGGCTCAAATTATATTTCAGACAAATTATGCGAAAACCTGAGTCTATAATGCTACAAAAGCTAGAAAGAAAGAGAAGATGAACAGGAACATGGTGATTGGATTTGATTACAAAGGTGATGAGTATAGCATTAGAAGACATTGGAAATAAATCCAATGGAGAAAAATCTATCTTTGTGGTCACTAAGCATTAATACTGACTTGATTTCATATAATCAGTCAGCAGTAGTTGCTATTTTGTTTGGAATTTTATCGTAATTAATGAGCCCTGAAGACTGTAAAGTTAGTCCCATTTTTATTTTCAGTGTGTGAATACCTTGTGTAAGCAGCAGATCTTTACTTTGAGGATGAGTCTCCCAGAAGCAGGGCTGATGGATCTTTTTGGCTAGGTGGGTATGATAAATGAGGAAGGTCGGCATGCACCAGTAGGAATGAGTTGCTCGTAATGTTTCTATATTTTCTCACTAGTGTATCTTCCCTTCGTAAAGCTGGCGGTGCTATATGACTTAGAACAAAAAGCCAACAAGTCAAAGTGGTTTGAGAACTAAAGTTCAAAACTGGTTTCAGTTTCAAGACGGCACTTCTAGGATATTGACTCTTGGCAAGCTCCAAAGTGTTGATTCCCAATAAATGGTCTGTGTTGTGAAAACATCACATTTCTGTTTAAATATTAAGTTAATGGATATCTAACTGGACAGTTACCAGGACCAACCCTCTATTATGAGGCTATTCGGACCAAACCCTTGTTTACTTTGGGATTCTAAGTTTAAGTACCCTTGACTTACAATTATCTAGGCCTGCTGGAACAGAGGCTTTGAAAAATTGCTTACCACTTCCTCTGAGTAATTGGTTCCAAAGTTGAACTGATCTTACTGTTAGGAAATTGCTCCCTCTTCCCCAGCATTCATTCTTCAGAAACTGCCAAATGAATATCTTCCAACTCTCTACTTACTGTTTCTTGATTCCATTTGCCAATTGAGGCTTAGCTCATAAATAGTTGTTCTTTTTTTGGTCCAGGGAAGTAGGAACTTGTGTGCCTTCAACTACAACTCCCAACATCCATAACTATTGATAATGTTGGCTGGAGGTGTTGGGAATTATAATTCAGCAACCTCTGGAAGACTTTAGGTTCTCCTCCATTCATGGTTATATTGCTGGCAGTGGTGGGTGTGGAGAGCCTCTTGCTTTACATGGCATGGAAGAGAAGTATCAGGTGCCAATTTTTATTTCTGACATCTACTGTTTTTATGATAGGAAACTGGTAGTGAGGCTTTGATAGTATCTTGCACTGTGGTGTGCTGTGTGTCAACTTGCAAAGCTTTCAAGTTGCCATGAGCAGTAGGGAGGGAGAACTGAAGTGAATTGCATATATTTTTCTGATCGCAATCAGAAGGAGGGTGTTAGGTTTCACAGCCAGCCAAAGTGGTTAATTGGAGAATGTGATTTATGACATGGCCAGGGGGGAGGGGAGAGACAAGGTCATAGGGGAACGTAAATCTACGTGGGGTCAGTCCTGACTGCATCCGAGTATTGCCGGAATGGTGCTCCTAATAAATCACTATATTTCCTTTGAAGTTTGGATCATGGCTCATGAATTAATTAGGGCATCTTTCGGAAACTTGACACTGTGTTCTATTCAAGACATTGGCTAGTTCAACCTGTTCGGTTTCCTGTGCTCTAGCAATTACTATGCTGTGCTTGGACATGCTGACATATTGCACAAATTTTAGTTGCTTTTTCTAAATATTTCTGCCATTCTTCCGCTTTTGTGTAACATACCCTTTTTTTAGAATTTTAGTGCTATTTACATAGGTGTGTGCAATTCCTTTCTATCACATTACTTTCTACTCAAACCCACTGATAAAGTCAGTCAAAACAGTTCCAAAAAGGAAGAAAGGAAGGAAAGAAGGAAGGAAGGAAGAAGGAAGGAAGGAAGGAAGGAAGGAAGGAAGGAAGGAAGGAAAGAAAGAAAGAAAGAAAGAAAGAAAGAAAGAAAGAAAGAAAGAAAGAAAGAAAGAAAGAAAGAAAGACTTCAATGTCCCTTAGGATTACGGTTAGAGGATACCTTATGATTTCCATAAATTTAAATTGGCTTACAGCTGCAGTCTTACCATCCCGCATTTGCAATCTCTTAATGCATGAATCTCCACATTTCTGGAGGTCATTAATGGACAAGAAAAATAGCTTCCATTATATGTGGATGTTAGTTAATAACAAAGAGAAATGTATTAAGATTTATGGTGAAGATATTGCAAACGTGTTTGTGAAATTATGTGTGAAAATAATGACGTGCTTCCCAACCTGGAGGAATTACCCAAAATTGGGTAAAAGTGTTTTTTTTCCCCCTTTGGATAGAACACACAAACTCTTTACACATTCATAGCTGGAACATTTAAAGAAGGACTTTCTGATAAGCGGTTTGTACAACGACAGGAAAAAGTTTCTGAAGTCCTGACTTTAATGGCTGTCCAGATTTTTGCAGCATTTTATTTTTGACAGAATTGGCTCACAAAGGTTTTGGCTGTGCTGAACAAGATTGCAGCTTGCCCCGTATGACATAGTATGAAAGGATAACAAATAACTGAACATGGTGAATTGTCACATTCTTGACATTTTTATACACAGTGCTTGCAACAAAGGAGCCTGAATGACAAGAACCAAGTTGCAAGTGTCGTCTATTCATTATTGCCTTTACAGAGGTAGTGGGCATGATGAACAGAGTGTGTAAAATTGAAAGCGATCATGAATATAGTTAGCGACTTTGGACTTAATGCCTGAGGCAAAGAATGCACAAAGTGAAGTCAATGATAATACAGTTTCTCCCTCACTCCTGCCAGATAAGAATGCAATTTTGTTCAGTTGTGTTTGACCACATTTTATCTTTGTCATTAAAAGCTCTGTGGCTTGTCTAGAACAAATCTATGTCAATTTCAGACACAAATTTATTTCCTAATAATTAGGAGATAAATAATTGGACATTAATATTTGGCAATGATGGGAAGGTCACAGGTTGCTAAAGCTTCTGAAGAACATAATTGAAATAGATCAGTTCCTCAACTTGTTGTCATCTAGATATGTTGGACTTCAGTTGCTATCAGGCCCAACTAACATCAGAGGAGAGTTTGATTCAGTATTAGTTACCTTCAACCATTCCAACACACTAATCAGGACAATATATTGTTTCTAAAAGTTCTTGCCATTTTTGCCTCTCCAAATTCTTAGCAACCATTCCATTACTGAGAACAAAAACTAGAAATAGCATCCCAGCCCAAACTCTCATGATTCTTTGTGGTAACAAAGAATTCGTCATCCTAGGGATGTCTGCAGGGTAAGGAGAAAAGTAAGATGGCAGCCATATTGTACATTAAAAGGGGAGGAACTTTAATCTTGCAACCATCTTGATTTTTTACAAAGTCTCCTGCAGCTACCCACCATAGTTTTCAAAATCATCTTGTTAAGTAGAGGCTGATGTCTTGTTCCTCTCTGTTTGGGCAGTTTCCTTTCTGGTCAGGTGGATGGAACTTGTTTTCAACTTAGATGCTATTGGACTGCATCAACTTATCATACCAGATAGTAATTTGAAAGTTCTTGCTAAGCAGATAATTGGACTGTACTTGCCTGGCGCTGCCCCTATTTTTGGAGCATATACCTCCAACAGAGGTGAACCAATCTTCAATTTATCACTTTGCATTATGTTGTTAAACTCCGGGGCAAGGAATGAGTGTAGACCAGATATTTAAATCAAAAATCATGCCGTTCATCTTCATCTGATGCTGACAGTTCTTGATCTTTCTTATCTATTTCTTCACCATTTCTGTTATTATTATAAATTCTTTCATTGCAGTTTCTTTTTCTATTCTTATCCACTTCCTTTATGCAAGGAGGTATTTTTTGGGTTGGCCCATAGCTGTACCCAGAATTGAATTGTTTCTTCTTTGTCAGGTGTTGCACTTTTTCAATTCATTGCAATCTGTCCATTGATGAATTGGTAGAAACGTTTCTAATTCAACTTAGAGATTTTGCCCATAGCTTGCAGTTCGAACTTCATATCTGTTGATCTTCGTGGCTATAGCTGTTATTTGTTGCTGTGTGGTTTCCACTGCTTCCTTGTATTCCTTGTTTCTATGTGATATTTCTTGATCTGATTATGCTGAGCAAAGTGGAATCCATTTTGATTTCATTTCTGTATCATTGATAGGAAATAATCAAGGAAAATCACTGGTGTGCAATTTTTTGGATTAGCTAATTTAGTATTTTATACTTGTTACTATATTTCATGTTAATTTGTTTATTTATTAATCTATGCTAAAAATCTTAACCTCTTTTCTATCTAATATTCACTAATCATCTGTATTAGTTTCTCCTAAACACTTTAGAACCCAAAGGTGTTTTTTTCAAGAGGCAACTGAACTGCCTGGTTTTTCTTTGAAGACATTTCACTTCTCATCCAAGAAGCTTCATCAGCCCTGACTGGATGCTGGGGAATGGAAGGATTTATATTCCTTGCAGACAGCTAGTCATTTGCATTCTTTTAGATTCAATTCATACAAATGACCAGCTGTCTGCAAGGAATATAAATCCTTCCATTCCCCAGCATCCAGTCAGAGCTGAAGAAGCTTCTTGGATGAGAAGCGAAACATCTTCAAAGAAAAACAAGAAAGTCCGGTTGCCTCTTGAAAAAGCACCTTTGGGACAACCATGACTTAGATGACTGAGAATCTCCATAGACATTTAACACTTTAAAATTGGGCCTTACATCTTCAGATGTAATGTACAGAGAAAACAGCTGTCTTCTGTCTACCACATGAGGTCCCCAAAACAGTGCAAAGCCGGTTGCACTGAGCTGTCTTCGTATAAAATTAAACTGTTACAGAGAAACTGCTGTTGCTGTTCTTCCAGCATGAGAAAAAGAAAAGCTTGAAAGCAACATAGAAAAATCTTCCTATCTGTACTGAGTCGTACTTGTTAAGAAAGCAACCTAACGTGTGCATTTGTATAATAAACCTGTCCCTTTCTTTAAAATGCACACTGTATTTTAAGCAAGGAACATTTTGCCTCCTTTGAAAACAATCTTTGAAAATTCTTGGTTGTTTGACAATTGTTCCAGAAAACAAAATATGCAGGGGCTGATATTCTGGGAAGAATTTAACTGAACATGAAACATTCATAAGTGTACAGAAGGAACAATATTTTTATGTTTGAATCTGGCATTTATTCCATTAACCAGTTAATAAACCCTGCTGTTGATCTATACAGTTTTAGTTTGTTTATTTTTGCTGAAATCATAATGTAGTTGGAATGGATGACTATTAAGTATGGCTATAATCATAGCAACCAAAAATATCAAGTGCTCAACACAGCAAATGCATTCATCACCATGTTTTATATTTATAAATTATTTATAATTTTCCAAGTAAACAAAACCCAGTTACCAATCCAGATTGGGAACTAAGAAAAACATTTATTATAAAGGGAATACATTACTTTATTGCTTTGCTACTCTGATCAATAAATTCCCACGCTCCACCTTTCCCTATTTTAATCAGTAGATTCACAGCCTCCATCAAATGCTATATAGTGAAATAGATAGGACAATTCTTCCTTCTAGTATGTTTATGAGATTCTCAGTCATCCAGGTCATAGTTGTCCCAAGTGCTTTTGTATAAATCCTTCCATTCCCCACCATCCAGTCAGAGTTGAAGAAGCTTGTTGGATGAGAAGCAATATGTCTTCATAAAAAAACCAGAAAGTTCAGTTGCTTCTTGAAAAAACACCTTTTTTCTAGTTATATTTATTAGACCTACTATACATTATACAATGTTGATTGAATATTTTAATAGTCATTGCACCTCAACAACTATGTGATAGAGCGGTAAAAGTGTAGAAGGACAGAACCAAATTTATTAGGAAAAACTACTGTGTTTAAAGCCTTTCAACTTAAAATGAACAAGAGGGATACTAAAGATACATACTCTCATATATGGAGTAGACAATGTGAAGAGACTAGTCACCTCTCTAGTCTTACAAAGTAAACATTTGGACTCATCTACTCGTAAAAATGAAGGGGTTTCAAACTTACAGGGGAAAAAATGAAATATGAACAACACTACTTATGTAGCAGGTTGATCTATTCAGTTGAATTTATAATATATAATCATAAAATAACATATTGTCTCCCACAGGGAACCCTATTACTTTTTAATGGCATGCAGATCCCTTTTGTTTAAAAACAGCAATAAAACTACAACAAAATGAAAGAGGTACACTCCACAAGGGATTATTTTTAGCTAGATACATTGCAAAACATGTCCATTCATGACTTCTCTAATTTATAACATAACTGACCCATATATGTGCCTCTTGAATTGAACTTGAAGAGTATAATTTAGGAAAAAGTATATAGATGCAGAAACAATCTCAGAGCTTTGAGTTTTAACTTCTGTTATCTAGCCTTCCTTAAGAACATTCTTAATGTACATTTACCAAGGTATGGCTGAATGATTTAACTCCCAAACAACTGCATAGAATTGCAGATTCAAAATTTTGTCTGTGGAAACTGAACTGTTATTCTGCCCCCAAATGCTAAGTAATATTTCAAGAAGTTTTTAAAAATCAATATTATTCATGAACCATATCATTTATTCATTAGAATGCTTTTGTGTCTGCAGACTGCTCAATTTATATGGCACAGAGAGGGTTTTAAAAGATTGCAATCTTCCCAGGTGATTTCTTAGTCTCTAGGTTCCATTTTAGGCAACCTGTTCATGCCAAAAACAAAAACAAAGCACATGTTGAAAAACGAAACCACAGACAAATTCCTAGAATTAACAACATGAAGACAATCACATTGTGGCAAGAGCTTTGAGAATAAGTCATAGCTTGAAGCTAACATCAGCTACAACAATTTAATTCATAGCATCTCTTGTCAAACAGTGGACCTTCCATATAAGTAGTAGTAAGTAAACCTACAATATCTGTATTGATAGTTGAGCATCACTGATGGCTATGCTCTGGTTCCATTATTTGGCATCACAAGAAGATGCTTTGCCACAGATATCTGGAGATCTCTGATCATGTTATTGTGTGGCATAGAAAAGGAATTTATCTCATTCTATCCTAAGGAGATACCGCACAGTGGTGGGTTTCAAATTTTTTTACTACCAGTTCTGTGGGTGTAGCTTGGTGGGCGTGGCATGTCTTGGTGGGCGTGGCTTGGTGGGCGTGACAGGGGAAGGATACGGTAAAATGTCCAATCCCTCCCTAATCCTGGGAAAGTCCCCATTTCCTCCTGATCAGCTGGAACTTGGGAGGCAGATAATAGATGGGGGCAGGGCCAGTCAGGATTTTTACTACCGGTTTTCCGAACTATTCGAAATTTCCACTACCGGTTCTCCAGAATTGGTCAGAACCTGCTGAAACCCACCTCTGATACCACACATTTTTAAAAGAGGTTGTAAAATTCATGGAGGGTTGAAGTATAATTGGCTACTATTTTTAAAAAGTTTATTGTCTTTCAATCATATATATGAGTCATACCAAATTAGTATTATTCCTATCCTGTTATTGCAGTTATTCCCATTAAAACCATTTACCATCCTGTATTAAGTATTGAAGTTCACTTTCTTTATCCCCTCATTCTGACCATTAATATATGGATAACAAAGACTGTGAGTTTATGAGCCATCATTCCATTTCAAAATTGAGCTACATAACTTTTAAAATATATAATCTAGAAATTGTGTGGGTATATACTGCATTTAATTATCATTTGTGTCTCCCTCTCTTTTTGTACTTGGTAAGTTTTGTTTTCCTTTTTTGTTTTATTAAAGCAATAATTACTTTTAAAAAATCAGTCTATATAAGATACCAGAATTCAAAGATGATTAGTACTGACCTATAAAGTAAAGGTAAAGGTTCCCCTCTCATATATGTGCTATCATTCCTGACTCTAGGGGGCAGTGCTCATCTCTGTTTCAGAGCCAGCGCTGTCCAAAGATATCTCAGTGGTCATGTGGCCAGCATGACTAAATGCCAAAGGCGCACAGACCGCTGTTACCTTCCCACCAAAGGTGGTCCCTATTTTTCTACTTGCATTTTTTACGTGCTTTCGAACTGCTTGGCAGAAGCTGGGACAAGTAACAGGAGCTCATCCCGTTACGTGGCACTAGGGATTCAAACCACTGAACTGCCAACCTTTCAATCAATAAGATCAGTGTCTTAACCACTGAGGCACCACTGACCTTTACATGTACATTAATCTTGATGAAAGAGCAAATTTATATTAATCTGATTTACTTCTGAGCACCAACAATTCAAAAATAACTCATAATCTTTAAATATCAAGGGCTGGGATTTTTAATCAGAAAGTTCAGAAATTTGTGTAAAGATTTTTATGAAGTCTGTCATGGCCACATTGATTGCAGACTTTAAATTCAATGAATTCTAACAGTGTTTACTCTTTCTTGGATAATTAAGAAGGTTACTTCGCAGACAAGGAGGGAGTTTTCCCAAAATTCAGTTGAACATAGCTTTATGCCTAATGGGGATTGAAGACACATCCTCTTTTTGTTTGCATTGTTGTTAGTTTTTCTTTCTTTTTTTAATTGTTTAAAAACAGTCAACAGTAATTTATTTCTAATTTCATTTCAACTGATAATCAAATGCAGCACTTCTCAAATATGGTTGACTTTTTTTGACCCCTCTTCTTACTTCTTGGAAATATTTTATATATTATCGACATACTGTTGAACCTCTCTATAACTGCCCCAAGAGTTTGACAAAGCTGTTTTTAAGCAACAGTTTCTCCATTCCACACACCTCTTTATATTGACAGAAACCTATTGATTTGATTTAGTATGTACTAAGCCGTTTTGTACTATGTTGTTCTAAGTAATGTGATTGCTGATACTGGAGGTAAAGCGATGCTAGAAAGGATATAAAGAAGGTAATTGGAGATTATATGTCAAGATGAGGAATAGCAAAATAAACTCCATCCTATATCGGAGCTTAAGCGTTACAATTGTATGACTATCTGTCTTTCTCTTCTTCACTTGGGCTAAAGGAATTTCTCAAAAAAAATCTGTGTCAGTTTATTAGTTAAAAACAGTAGTTTTAAAAAGGGACAGATATGGAAGAAGGCATGAAGATAACAGTTGGGGACGTAATGAAGTTTCATATGACAAATGAACAACTGGTCAGGAATGAGTAAAAAGGTTTCCATGGGTTTTAAACTTATTGCAGATACTTCATTCCAAAATAAAGAATATATGCAACAACGGTTGAATTGTTGGATTCTTGGTGTTCTCTGAACTCAGTGGTTTTCCTGCAGATGTTTCATTATTGCAGATGTTTTAAGAACTGACAATGTTACTGTGGAATTGGGATCGTAGAAACACCCAGGAACATAGAAGAGTTCAGAGGCAGATGCATAAATAAATGTCTTAAATGTATTTCTTCATATGATAAATCATATTAACTATGTACAACAGAGATCAAGTCTCATGAAGAACAAACATGAAAAGAGAGAGATGGAGAGAGAGAGGTGGAAAAGGTTGGAGGGGGTTTTATACTCGGGGTAAGTCCCTCCTTTCCACATAGGGGTGGAGACACTCTCTGCCTCCACGGGTGTCTATATGACACATGTGCCAATGGCTTGCAAATACTTGACAGTTACCCAATCTGGTAATGAATCATGTGCAGAAAATCTACCAAGCTCAGAGAATATCAAGCATCCACTGATACTTTCCCCATCAACCATCAGGTTTCATGTACTAGATGACTTTTAATTATTTTAAAACATATATATATGCGTGGAATAAGTCTTTCCAAGGAAAGCTTTGTAGGCATTGCACTTTGGTACAAGAAGTTTGAATTTAATAGGAATTTTAAAAATCAGCCTAAAAATGCAAATCACATGAAATATCTGCTGCAAATATTTTCTGAGAATATCATTAATAGAACGAATGAGTTATTTATTTAATTGATTGCATACACTTTAAAATAGCTGTACTCATTTTTTGATTGATTGCCTATACTTCAAAATATCTGTACTCAGATTTTAGGCTACAATTGGTCTTAAAGCAGTTACAATTTAAAGTCTAATTAAAATAAAAATATGAGAGCCAGCTTGGTGTTATTACATTTAAGGAGCCTGGCTAGAAACTGAAAGACAATAAGTTCTAATTCTACCTTAAGCACAAAACTAACTGGGTGACCTTGGGCCAGTCACTCTTTCTCACCCCTAAGAAGGAGGAAAGGGCAAGCCACTTCTGAAAATCTTGCCAAGAAAACCACACACACTTGATCAAGTATTCTTTAGAGTCAAAACAGACTCAAAAGCAGGGAAGAAGACAAAAGAAGTTGCAGATTTGCGTAAGTTTGAATATATGTGTGCAGAAAGAAAGTTAAATGTAATTACTGGAATGTAAACAAAACTATATCATGGGGAAGTGCTTTGATTACAATAGAGTAGAACTCTTAATATATCTGTTCATGTATATACCTAGCACCATACTAAAGAAAACTACCAAAATAGCTATTCAATCTGCTGACATGTGGTAATTGGTGACATCTAGGCTTTTGCACATTCTTCTTTAAAGTAGGCATGGACAAACTCCTTCAGATAAAGAGGAATGTCCTTTGTAAAATAGGCATGTATAGGATGAGGCATGTAGTCTCCTACTGCTACAAATGATGGAACTTAGAGATAAGACTGAGAAAGACAAAACTATATTGTGCTGAGGATCCAGTGATGTTAAGAATATGTGTGCATGACTGTCTTGTCTCTGTGTGTATTTGGCTGGCAATCCAAAACATTCCTATGTGGAATTGTTCTTTTTTACTTCAGAACAACTTCCTTTCACTGAAGTGCTAATAGACGACTCATCAGTTTGAAAATTGTCCCAGTTTATTTGAAATCATTCATGTTGATCAGCGACATAATCTTTACTGACTTACTCAGAGGTTTTCTATTAGCAAGCAATGTGAAGTTGTGTTTCCTTGCACAGTTGTCTATGCTAGGTGTTGTTGGCCAGAGTAGGATCCAATAAACAAATAGGATTTGTACCAGGTAAGCATAACTAAAATAAATCTTATTTTATATTACTTATTACTTGCATTACCTATGAGACTGTCTATTCCAAGTGGAGTCCACCATCCTTTGTATGCAAGCTCAGATAATATGTAGAACACTCTCCAAGCCACATGTGGTTGAATTTGAGGCTCTGGAGGAAAAAAGAACTTGTCACTGTCATGCCAGCCTTGTGGAGCTTTTACAGATTAACAGAGTTGGAAGGGACCTTGTAGGTCATCTAGTCCAACCTCCCCCCACCCAAGCAGGAGACCCTACACCATTTCTGACAAATGGCAATCCAATCTCTTCTTGAAAGTCTCAAGTGATGAAGCTCCTACAACTTCCGAAGGCCAGCTGTTCCACTGGTTGATTATTCTCACTGTCAGAAAATTTATCCTTATTTCCAGGTTAAATCTCTCCATGTTCAGTTTCCATCCATTATTCCTTGTCTGGCCTACAGTGCTTTAGAAAATAGCTTGACCCCTTCCTCAAATATTGGATGACTGCTATCATGTCTCCCCTGGTCCTTATCTTCACTAGACTAGCCATGCCCAGTTCCTGTAACCATTCTTCATGTGTTTTAGTCTCCAGTCCCCTAATCATCCTGGTTGCTTTTTTCTGCACTTTTTCTAGAGTCTCAACTCAAGGTCCTGCCCTAATGTCAGGATGGGCCCTTCACCGCTAATCTTAGGGAAGGCAGTTAAGAAGATGCTTTTTCACGAGTCCTTTGGAGCACCGGAAGCAATGTATTAAGGCAGACAATAGTACCCATCTTTGTGTTGCCTGATGGATGTAAAAGCTAGTATATAGATTTGCATGTTGGAGAAGGTTAGTGATCTGGCCAAGTAGAACCCAAACAAAGGAGTGATTATCTTCAGAGTATTTGGCAGTAGTTGGTTTCTTGGCTGAGTTTGGAAGACACGACTGGGACATTTCAGGGGTGGTCTCAGGGTCAAGCTTCTTTTGAATCCGTGTGAAGCTCATTGTGTGTGTGAGAACAGCTTTCCTTTCATTCACTTGTTACAAATTTGAAGGAATTTTCAGTACACACTGTACTGTACTGAGAAAAAAAAAAAACCTGTACCACATTATTCTTGGAGTCTAACAAGCTCAGTGAAGACACATCTTCATTAAAGTAGCCATTTACCATGTAAACGCTGCATGTTTTCCAGTTATTTTTCTCCCTTCTTTTCTTCTTTCCTACTCCTTAATTTTAAATGCTAATGCAATATACAGATAATTTTCTTTTCATTCCGAGGTCAGCTTGCAAAATAAAGAATGAATAAGATGTAGATATCTAGACTCTTATGCCACCAGTTTTGCTGACAGTGAGAATTATTGTAGAGAGAAGTGGGAGGATGAAGCACTATACATGGCTTTGCTGTTCTCATCTTAATTGGGCTTTGAAGGAATTGGTTTTGACTCAAACTCTAGCAGTGGATCAGTATTTTCTGGAGTTTTTCATCCAAGGGGGAATGATGCATGTCAGAACTCCTCAACAGAATTGGGAAAGTTTAAAACAATTAGACCAGAAAATGCTAGTAACAATTTTCTGGAACTGAAGAGTATTTTAAAATGTAAACCTGGGAGAAAAAGAGCGATCAACTAATTCAAAGTGAAGAAACAAAAGTAGAGGCAGCTTGATCTAGTGGTTGAGACCACAGGTTAGAAACGAGGAGACTGCGAGTTCTAGTCCCATTTTAGGCATGAAAGCCAGCTGAGTGACTATGGACCAATCAGTCTCTCTCAGCCCAACTCATCTCACAGAGTTGTTGTTGTTGTTGTGGGGAAAATAAGAAGAAGAAGGAATATTAGATATGTTTGCTGCCTTGAGTTGTTTATAAGATAATAAAGATGGGATTACAAAAAAATCCTAAAATAAATACCACAATCAGGTTGCTAATCCCCTCCTTTACCAGAACCAAAAGTGTATTGTCTACCAATCTACTTTTTCATCCTACCATTTCTATAACACATCCTCAAGCATGAGAAACCAAGAGTCCTGCTTCCCAGAGCCTAACCCATCATTGAGGTCCTAGATCTGATGAATACATCAGCCACATGTTTTTAATGATTCCACATTTGCACTTTTAATTGGTACTAACAAGGAAGGAGAACCCACACACCCCATTAAAATTTCACAATCCTCAGCTTCTCAATTTCCTTAACTGAATAAATTCCAAAGCTCCATATAACTCTCTAAAATAGCTGGTTGGGCTTTGGAGATGGTGAGTCCATAGTTCTTCTCCTCCTTCCTTCCTTCCTTCCTTCCTTCCTTCCTTCCTTCCTTCCTTCCTTCCTTCCTTCCTTCCTTTCTTTCTTTCTTTCTTTCTTTCTTTCTTTCTAGCTTTCTCTCTCTCTCTCTTTTCTCTTTTCCTTTCCTTTCCTTTTTCTTTTCTTTTCCTTCCTTTTTTCTCTTTTCATTTATTCAATTATTCATTCATCATATTCCTGCACTGCCCATCTTGCCTAAATTACTCTTAAATTAAGAACTAATTAAAGAACTGCTTCCCTAATGGGGAGAATGATATGTCATAAATTAGAAAGTAGTAGAACTCTACTTGTATCAGAAAGGTTACATTGCACCAAAAAGACCTTATATCAATTAGCTGATGTATTGCCATCGAAGTTCTATAGTAATATAGAATATTAATAAGTCATTTTCCCATCATGGGCACCTATTCATCTTCTTTGGATATTTTTCTGTCCCCTTACCTTGGTAACATTGCTGAAAAATTCAATCCAGATCAGAGATGGCATTCAGCAGGTTCTGACCAGTTCTGGAGAACCGGTAGTGGAAATTTTAAGTAATTCAGAGAACTGGTAGTAAAAATTCTGACTGTCCCCACCTCCATCTATTCTCTGCCTCCCAAGTTCCAGCTGATCAGGAGGAAATGGGGATTTTGCAGTAACCTTCCCCTGGAGTGGGGAGGGAATGGAGATTTTGCAGTATCCTTCCCCTGCCACGCCCACCAAGCCACACCCACCAAACCATACCATGCCCACCAAACCATGCCACACCCACCAAACCATGCCACACCCACCAAACCATGCTACGCCCACCAAACAGTGCCATGCCCTCCAAGCCATGCTCACAGAACCGGTAGTAAAAAAATTTGGATCCCACCACTG
Source organism: Pituophis catenifer annectens (assembly GCF_029215685.1). Lineage (NCBI taxonomy): Eukaryota > Metazoa > Chordata > Lepidosauria > Squamata > Colubridae > Pituophis > Pituophis catenifer. Next base: position 23,827,459 of record NW_027256886.1, read on the forward strand.
ATCCAGATATTTTATGAATGTTTCCACACATGAAATTCAACCTGAGTTCCTTATATCAGCCTATGTTAAAAAAAATTGAGTAGAAGAAAAATTATTCTCTTTAGTTGGGAAAGTATATAAAAGAAAGAGCCTTGGTAGTACAGTGGTCTAAAGCACCCTGTTATTAAGAACAGCTGCCTGCAATTACTGTAAGCTCGAATCTCACCAGGCTCAAGGTTGACTCAGCCTTCCATCCTTTCTAAGGTAGGTAAATTGAGGACCCAGTTGTGGGGGCAATAAGCTGACTTTGTATAAATATACAAAAGAATGAAGGCTATTGCTTAACGCATTGTAAGCCACCCTGAGTCTCCGGACAAGGGCAGCATATAAATCAAATTTTTTAAAAAAAATGGTATTGGTGAGTGTAGAGGAGGGAGATTCCCATCTGTCCTTCTTGGCTAGTATGTCAAGATAAGCAATGTGTTTTAATTGTTTATAATACACCCAGATTCATATTGGTATATGCAGTGGACATAATGACATAAGATACATGCTGTATATCAACTTTCAAGAAACATTTTGTCTCTCAAATACTAAGTAAAAGGTCCCAAAGGACAAAACAGTTGATAATGATGTGAAGAAAAATTTGCCACTTGAAGAGGTCTTCTAAATCCTTTTTATTTAAAAACCTTGTTGTTGTATTGTGATTAAACTAGAAATCAAAGCAAAACATTATGAAACTACATTCATTTCTCCTATTTTGTGGAGATTGATACAGTCATCAAGAAAAGGCAATACTTGTGAAACATGTAGAATTCCTGGCTAATGGGAAGGACACCATGCCAGCCAGTTTTACCTGAGAAACCCTTTCCAGACTCCAACTGAACTAGGAACTCCAAATCAGAACCTACTTCCACTGTTTGGGAACTGAATGAAAAGGGCAAAGCTAGGAGCCCTTTAATTCTAAGGGAATTAAAAATAAAATGGCTTGGAATGACACAAGTGAAGGAATGATAGAAAGGTGTTTAAGAGAATGTATATGAAAATGATATTGATGTGTAAAAGCGAAAAGATGCTATACAGCAGGGGTGTGAAACTCAAGGCCCAGGGGCCAGATCACACACGCAAGGTGCTTAGATCTGGTCCACAGGCCAGCCCTGGAAACAGTGAAGGACTGGCCGGCAATACTTCTGCCAGCAAAAATGGAGCTTGAAAGGGCCGTGTGTGGCCCTCTCGAGCTCTGTTCATTGGCAGAGGGTTGTAGGAGGCCATAACAGCTGAAAACGGAGCTCGTGAGCCCATTTTCAATGGCAGAGCACTCGGGCCACCACAGGTGCCCCTGACACAAGTGATGAGCTGGTGATGCCCACCCTGGCCCCGCAAAGTCAAGCAAAACCCTATATGGCCCTCAATGAAATCGAGTTTAACACCCCTGCTATACAAGTAGTCCTCAACTTACAACAGCAATTGAGACCAGTTTTAAAAATGGAAATACTACAGTTTCTAGATGGTATAACTTCTAGATGGTATAACTGGAAACATCTTAAAATGTGGATGAAGTTTGCTTCCAGAGTGGCTGCATCTTATTTAACACTTATTGACTGTCTCTGTGCCTGCCAGACCTTGATGGCAAACAAGGTCAAGAAATAGGAACAGTGGGGATTTCAGAAAAGCTCTTCATTTTTGTGGGATATAATCACAGGATCTTGACAGCCTGTCACAATTATTTTCAGTTTCTTTCTTACTCTTTGTTTTCTTTTTGAACTGAATAATATTTTCTGAGATTGTAATCTTAATAGTTTGTTAATCTCTTCCCCTTTTCAGGATGAGTTCTACATTCTATCACTGTGCTTGTTGGTTGGAGTAAACTTTTCCAATCCAAAGGAAAAAGGAGCAAAGGTAAATGTTAAACAGTACTAGGGAATTAGTTTGGTAAAAGCTCCTGGCAAAATGTTTAATAGAATTCGGATTGAAAGAATATGAGAGGTGTCAATGAACAACATTGAAAAAATATAATGCAGTTTTACACCAAATGAAAAATGTGTGGGGCAGATTTTTGTTCTTTCCTTGAGATAGATACAAATGTGAAAAAAGCCATTTATTGGATATGTATTTTTTTTTAAAAAAAAATGTGAACAGGCATATAATACTTTTGCATGAATATGGAATTGAAGACTGATTAATAAAAACAATAAAGGTAACATGCTACTGAAATAGGGCACACATTATGTATGGGGATTTTCCTTAATTTCTGTTAATCATAGATCCAAAGAGTCATTTCAAATGCTTTATTGTACTTTTGTGAGTATTCTCTCACAAAAGAATTTAAAAATTGCAAGAAAGCAAGCTAGCAAGCATCTTTATCAATTTAGTTACAGACATCATCTTCCTGCATACTTTATTGAGGACAAAAAAAATTGTGGTCAAACGATAATGGCAACAGGGAGAAAAAATAACCTTGCCCTTTACTACAGATAGTTATCTCTAACTTGCTTCTTTCTCTGAGAATTGCACAATACAACTTGTTTCTATTCTTGCACAGTTTGTGCTTTTTACTGCTTCTTCTCTTTTCTTCCAATACATTTTTTAATGCACCTTATCAGCTTTACAGTAGCTTTGAGCAAAAGTTTCTTTCTGGAAGGCTCTCTGCTTTCTAAAGTGTTTTACATATATTTGAATTAGGATTTGATGATATTCAGCAGTAAGAATAAATGGAATAGTTCAACACTGAGCAGGGAAGAATGTATGATGTTCTTATGTTTATTCTGTGTATTTATAGATAAATACAGTAGTCCTTGACATACAACCAAAACTGAGCCCAATATTTCTGTTGCTAAGTGAAACATTTCTTTTGTGAGTTTTGCCATTTCTTGCCACAGTTGTTAAGTGAATCACTGAAGTTGTTAAATTAGCAACACAGTTGTTAAGTGAATCTGGCTTCCCCATTGACTTTGCTTGTCAGAAGTTCCCAAAAGATAATCACATGACCCTGGGACACTACAACCATCATACTGAGTCAGTTGCCAAGTGTCTGAATTTTGATCACATGACCATGAGGATCAGTGGTGGGTTTCACATTATGTTACTACCGGTTCGCCGCGCGCATGCTTGCTTCATGCATGTGCGCCCAGTTCACATGTGTGCCTGCGTTCCGCGCATGCGCCTGGCCTTCCATCCATGCACTTTGCTTGCACATGCGCCTTCTGTACATGTGTCCAGCCTCAAAAATGTGCCTAAATAGGATGGCATAGAGCCGGCAGGGGGCCCACCCAAGATTTCCGCTACCAATTCGGGCGAACCGGTCTGAACCAGCTGAATACCACCTCTGATGGGGATGCTGCAACAGTTGTAAGTGTGAAAAGTAACCAAAGTCACTTTTTTCAGTGCCATTGTAACTTTGAACTAAACGAACTGTTGTAAGTTGAGTACTACCTGTATATATGGAATGCTAGTTATGATGTTAGAGGTATGCTACTGCAGAATGACCAGTATAAAATAAGTATATTGCATATGGAAACAGTGAATGATGATTGAATTGAAATAGATGAAGATAAACAGAAAGTTCTGGTAGAACGGTATGGATTTGTTTTTTCTTTTTCTTTTTCTTTTTTTTTTTGCTTGCTATTTTTTATTCTTTTCCTGCACTTTGCATAATATTGCTTACCTCAAAAAGAAATAGAGTGATGTCTATATACACAGGTATCTAGTCACAGTATTAGAAAGGGGAGATGACACTGATGGGTGGTGAAGCATGCTGGCTTTTAGGTTTTCAGCGGTATTTCAGGCTTTTAATGCTGCATGAGGAGACATAACAGCTTAGACTCAAATTATTCCCCAAAGCATTCCTTATATCCATTTCCTATATTCTCAAACTGCTGCATACAAGCCAAGAAATATTTTTGGTAAATGAAATTTAAAAGTAAAAATAGCCAAAGAATGAATGATTTATAAATAAAAACACTATCTAAAATTAATTTTGAGATAGCATTCCACTTCTCAAAATGGGTAGGAGAAATAATTTAACAGCCATCCCTATTCGCAATCCTTGAAGCAATCAAACAAACAATTGTTAGCTTCTGTTAGGTAGGGCCCTATTTTCCTTTTCCATCTCCTATTTGAGATGCAAAAGGAAAAGGTTAAAATTTTGTTTGTTTGTTTGTTTGTTTGTTTGTTTGTTTGTAGCCTCTAATGACCAGTTCACAAACACACACACACATGCTTTTTTGCATTTTTAAATTCAGCACAACAAATGCAAAGATGTATTTAATATGATGTGTACTTTTTATCCCGTAGTTTTCAAATAAAAGTGAAAAAAAAAATCTTTCCAACTAGAAATATAACTACAGATTCACATTATTGGCAGCTTGTGAATGTTTGCATTGCATGTCAGATGTAAATGGGACATTTACATTGCAACATTGCATTTGTCTGATTCAGTAGCCTATAAAAGGAAAAGTATGTCTTTCAGTTTGGATCTGGTTAAAAAAAAGATTCAATCTTATTTGAAGTGACATAACAAGAAAACACAAACTCAGATTAATAGTTAAAGAGTCATTTCTAAATCTGAACTAACATTTTACTCCTAAAATGGTAAACTGTTCTGAAGTTTGGACTCATATAATAGTTTATATATATTGTTTATATTTTTGATAGTGATAAGCAAACTGACAAACATTAATAATTTAATTGAATGACATGACATACATACCAGTAGTGGGTTTCACTTACCTTCGCTACTGTTTAGGAACAGTGAGTGTGTGTGTGTGGTGCCTCTGCGCATGCACAGAGCTTTCTGTGCATGCGCAGAACATCCGTGATGATGTCCAGGCGTGTGGGCGGAGCCTCCCGCCGCTGCTACTGATTTGACCAAACCAAGGTGAACCAGTAGAAACCCATCACTGATACATAAAAATACACGAAACGCTTGTTAGGATATGTAACTTAGAAATTTTTTTGTTCCCTCTTTTGCCTTTTGCATATAAAATAATTAAATATATTAAGGGTTCCAGTCAAGGATGCAAATTATTTCTTTTCTAAACTCATGACTCCATATGAGGTTCTGATCGTCACTTTCTTTTGCCATATTTTTGTTCCTCACATATCACAATAGGCCCAAATCAACTCAAAAGTTTTAAAATTCTGAAAATAGCATAGAAGTCCATCTGTTCCCATTCATCTGACTAAAACTAAATAACATCTGTTCCAGTGTTGAAAATGGTACAATATGAGTGAAAATAATCTACAGTACTAAACATATATAGATTCTTTCTCTATATCCCTGATGTAGCATCTTCTAGAGCAAGAGAAGGCAACGTTAAAGGTCTTTCCTGTTACCAGATTGCTGGGGAGAAGTGATCCAGAGGTGGGTTCCTCCAGGTTCTGCCGAGTCGGTAGCAGTGACGATATGATGTCACCGAACCGGTTCTGCCCCCCCGCCGCCCAACCACGCCACATTATTCTTACCTTTTATTTGCCCCCACCCCCAATCTATTGCTGCCTCCTGAGTCCCACCTGATGGGCTATAAGGAAAAACTGTTTAAACTCTTGCCGCAGGGCTTCAAAGGGCCGCCCTACAGCTGATCAGTGGTAAAAGGCAGTTTGGTGGTAGACCGGTGCGTCCAAAAACAAATGAGTAAACCGGTGCCTGCAAAAATAAATAGGTAGACCAGTGCCTGCAAAAATACATGAGTAGACCAGTGCTTGCAAAAATAAATGGATAGACCGGTACAGCTCTACAAGCAGTTAAAAGCCTGGTAGACCAGTACCTCTGCTAAATCCTAAAGAATTGTCACATGACCATCAAGCCATGCCCACAAAATAAGCCATGCCCACAGAACCGGTAGTAAAAATTTTTAGAACCCACCCCTGAAGTGATCAACCTGTCACTCTTGTACCAAGGTGGCACTCAAATTAATGTTGCCTTCAGCTTCCCTTGCAAGGAATATATTTACATTTGACAAAGCCATATATCCAGAGGTGGTGTTTAGCTGGTTCTGACCGGTTCTGGAGAACCGGTAGTGGAAATTTTGAGTAGTTCGGAGAACCGGCAAATACAACCTCTGACCGTCCCCATCCCCATCTATTTGCTGCCTCTCGAATACCAGCTGGTCGAGTCCCAGCTCATCAGCTGGGTGTTCTTTTGTTGCCCTGGAAAGCAGGTTAGTGGGGTGGGGAAGGAATGGACATTTTACAGTATCCTTCCCCCTGGAGTGGGGTAGAAATGGAGATTTTATAGTATATTTCCCCTGGAGTGGGGTAGAAATGGAGATTTTACAGTATCCTTCCCCCTGAAGTGGAGTGGGGTGGAAATGGAGATTTTACAGTATCCTTCCCCCTGGAGTGGGGTGGAAATGGAGATTTTACAGTATCCTTCCCCCTGGAGTGGGGTGGAAATGGAGATTTTACACTATCCTACCCTTCCCCTGGGGTGGGGTGGGGTGGAAATGGAGTTTTTATAGTATCCTTCCCCTGGAGTGGGGTGGAAATGGAGATTTTACAGTATCCTTCCCCCTGGAATGGGGTGGAAATGGAGATTTTACAGTATCCTACCCTTCCCCTGGAGTGGGGTGGGATGGAAATGGAGATTTTACAGTATCCTTCCCCTTGAGTGGGATGGGAATGGAAATTTTATTGTATCCTTCCCCTGGAGTGAGGTGGAAATGGAGATTTTACAATATCCTTCCCCTGCCATGTCCACTAAGCCACACCCACCAAGCCATGCCATGCCCACCAAGCCACACCCAGAAGTAAAAAAAAAAATGTATCCCATCACTGTCCCTTTTCTAACAGCTGGCTAGGAAAAAGAGAAAAGTAGACAATGAGGTGTCATCAAAAGAGAAAAAGAAATATCCAAGAAAGACATTCAGAGAGAGATTGAGCTTCCTAGCACTCCTAGCAATGGCCACATTTACATCGTGTTTCAGCTCTACATGCTATTGGAAGACAGCCATTCCTCAGACTTCCTGCAAGGAAATTGTATCTCAACAAGAAACATTTTGCCTGCCATTGTGGTAAACTTTATTATCTGGTTCTCCATTGTGATATCTCTGAGTGCCATTGTGTTTATTTATTTCCTAAAAATATCTGTGGATTGTGTTTTACACAGACATTACAGCTAGGCTGGCCCAAAATATTTAACCTAGTAGTTGACGTAACCTATTTTTCCAGGTTTGTGCAACAAATTGTAATATAAACTAAGAGACAAGTTTAACCCAAATCGAAACTCTAACCAAGATTAAAACTAAACAAGTTTAGAATGGTGTATAAATGCAGCTGCTGGTTTTTTAAATAATTGGCTAAGAGAGTACGGTGCAAATCCATTCTCTGTGTAATAATAGCAATGAAAGTCAACTTGTAATGCCCTCTGTGTTAAACAAGTGCTTTAAATTTAAAAATTGTATTTATCAAATGGGAATTTTGTGATGCTTTGGAAGGTATCCACCAGTCTACAGACTCTATAGAGCACTGCACACAGAACAACTAGACACAAGCACAGTTTTTTCCCGAACGCCATCACTCTGCTAAACAAATAATTCCCTCAACATTGTGAAACTAGTTCCTAAGTCTGCATTATTATTAATCTTCTCATCGTTCTTATCACCCATCTCCTCCCACTTATGACTGAATGACTGTAACCTTGCTGCTGGTATCCTTATGATTTACATTGACTGTTTCCTAATATGATTTGATTGCTTATTTGTTCCCTATGACTATCATTAAATGTTGTACCTTATGATTCTTGACGAATGTATCTTTTCTTTTATGTACACTGAGAGCGTATGCACCAAGACAAATTCCTTGTGTGTCCAAACATACTTGGACTAAAGAATTCTATTCTATTCTATTCTATTCTATTCTATTCTATTCTATTCTATTCTATTCTATTCTATTCTATTCTATTCTCTAGATATGCTTATTTTCCTCTGCATTCTTTTTTTTCTTTTTGTTTTTGCTGCTATGTAGTAACAAGAATGTGAGCTCTCATTTAAGGACAAGCACATTATAATTAGCCTCTACTGGTTACATAAACAAAAGAAAATAATGCAATTTTATTTTCAACATTTACTGAAAAGTATGTAATAATCTCAGCATTTCTCTGTGCCATGAACTCTGGTTTAGAATGAAGAGCGGGCATTCAAAAGCCTGGTGAAATTTCTCAGAGAGTGAAATATTCCTCCAATGATAATATTTAACTGTAATTTCCAGCCATTATCTTCTTGAATCTGGCTTTATCATCTCTGACCTCTGAAAGGCAAGCAAAGGATTTCTTTTAAAGTGCAGGATGGTTACAAAGCAGCCAACATCACCACTAAATCACTTCTAAGGTAATGTTGACTGAACAGGCAGTCTCCTTTTATTGCTTTTGGTAACACTCCATTTAGTTTCTTATGGGATTAGAATCTTATCTTGTTTTACCTTCAATCCTAGCACATCCCAAGGGTTTGGAAGGGGGAGCAAAAGTTTAAGAAACAAGATTGCTAAGGAAAGATATTGGCCTTATATCCTGCTGGAAGGATTGCCAATAAGACTTTGACTAGTCCCTGTGGGAGGTTAAAATAGTAGCCAAGACATTAGTTTGATCCAGCAGGTTTTCACTGGTATTCATCAGTAAGAAATTTGTCTAATTTAAATGACAAATTTTGACGAGAGTTGTGGTTGTTTCACAAATGCTTCAAGTGCTTCGCAATCCATAGAAGCATGAGAAAAGTATCTATCTGCTGTTCATTAAAGTAATCAATGTTTCTCAATCTATCAACTGCAGAAGCCTGAAAAGAGGATGTCATTGCTTTAAGAGTTGTACTGACTATAATGAGCAATTTCCTACAGAAATAGCATTTGTTTCTGCCTTGAGTGGAAGTCAGTTCTTTAATGACTAGCAGAGAGATGTAGACCTAGCTTGATTGAGCTCTGAAGCACTTTTTGTTATCAGACTCATTCAGCCCTAGAATTTACTGACATGGATAGATTTCTTCATAAGTAGTCTAGTGATTGTAAAAAACAAAAAGGCTGAAATTTGGGGGGGGGGGAAATTGAATACGGGAGTACTTTCTTAATCTAGATTGTCCATCCAATTGTCTATACCATGGGTGTCAAACTCACAGCGTAACGTTGCCGTCACATGACATTTTGCAACTTTTTTTCCCTTTGCAGAACTGGCATGGATGTGGCCTGCATGTGATGCATCCAACCAACCCACGGGCTGCCAGTTTGACAATCCTGGTCTATACCTTTAGCTTTGCAGTCTACTACTGCAAATAAAAATTAGGACAGCTTGGAGTTTCAGAAGTGTTTTAATTTTAGCCAGCTTTGAGTAAAGCAAGACTTAAAAGCAGAGTGGGGCCATTTTCAGCCAACAGAATCAAATGATTGTGATATTTTGCTGGATTGCCCATAAAAATTTCCACACATGAACAGCATATCCACAGAAGATGGTTTCTTTGAGATAAGTCTGCTAGTCAGGTGAAATTGATTCCACTTCAGTACTTAGAGAAGCACAGCATTCTTTCTACCTCTGCTGCATGAAAGAAAGCCTTGAGTCAGAACAGGCACACTCACAATGAAAATATTTGCTCATATGTAAAGAGTAACTTCAGCTGCTCATTCATTCAGATAAATCTTCTCTTAGAGACAGCAGGACAGGCCTATTGGTTTGTCACTTTAATTCTGTTGCAGGAATGAAGATAAAAATAAATCTCTAGTCTCCCGTTTTCTAGCATTTCTATGTCTAGTGTTTCTTCCTCTTCACTTATTTCCATAAATGAAGAAATCTGGAGGTGCTAGTGTTCTAAATGATCAGTCGCGGCCTATGGGCAGGATGCATCATGTGCTGGCCACACCCATGCCCAGTTTAGTGGAGGGGAGGAAAGTCCCAATATGTCACATGATGCTGCCATGACTATACGAGTTTGAAACTCCTGTAACAGATGCTTCTAGAAGCAGTTATAGAAGTGTTTGGGAGTGAAATCCTTAAACAGAAAAATGTCAACCAGAAGACCAGCAACTGCAGCTGTGGATAGGATCTATCCACCATTTTTTTTAATAAACAAAAAAGGATATGGGTGTTCTTGTAAATAATAAGAGAGAGGCAGATCTCTCTCTTCTCTCTGTCTCAGACATTGATAGCTTTATAAAGCATGGAGCCTATTGACAGCAAAGTCTCCATATTTCCTACCTTTACTTTAAAAAAGATAGCACCAAAGATATTCCTACCTTGCTGTACAGGGATGGGTTCTACTTACCTTTACTACCGGTTGACATCACGCCCGCCCACACTCTTCTGCACATGGGCAAAAGCTTCTGCACATGCGCAGATCAACTTTGATGACGTCCGGGTCAGTAGTCGGAACCTCCCGCCGGTTTTACTACCGGTTCTTGTGAACCGGTCCGAACCGGGGGCAACCCACCATTGTTGCTGTATGAATAAATAGTGGAGAGCCTCTGATTACTTGACTCTGTAAAGGAAAGCAAAGAGTGTGGGCTTGTTTCTGTTTTGATTTAGTTTTGGCAGTGAAAATATTGTGCAAAAATCCTATTATTTAAAAGTAAAAGCTGTTAAAAGATACTGCTGGTTATTGCAAGGTCCCATTTTGATTAAGTCTTTCTTAACTAAGAGGAAATTTCTGGAAGAGGTAAATGATTTCCTAAACCTATTACGGAAGTAGTGGTTGCAGAATCTGCCAGCAATGCTTTGCAAGAAAGTTTGAAGAAGCTTTCTGCTATTTATTCACAAACAGGTCTGAAAAAAAGAAAATGAAAAGAGCAAGGAAGCCATTAACACAACAATCCTTGTTTTTCAGACCTCACTGTAGATTCTCGGGTAATGCTTTCTCTATTTTGGCAAAGGATTGCAGCCTTGGTCTTTTAGTTAAACAGAATGAGAGAATCTACTTTATCCGCTATATTAGAAATCCTGTTATATTAGAAATAAATGTGAGCAACTTGTAAGTTATTCAGCATGGTACTATATTAAATGCACAATGAGATCACTTGAATTTTCTGGCTGTACTTCTGGGTATATAAGCAAAAGGTCTGCACTCTGATAATACATACATTGATAAAGAAATGAATAGTTGGCTACTGGACCTGGTCATGTGTTATTATTAAGACTATGAATTCAAGGCCCATTCTGGTAAAATACAGGAAACAACACAGAATTGCATACTTTTTTTTCACTATAAAATAATTTTTACCATAAAAATATATTGTCTTCTTTGAATGTTGCATGTTTATTTTTTTCCTTTTATATATATTATGTAACTGCAAAAAACTGTGGCCTGCAAGAACAACTGAATTCTGTGCTAGGAGATCATTTGTTGAATAGGAGAAAGTTCTAGATTCATTTGCTATGAACCATTGTCAGAAGTTGGCTGTCTGTCAACAACTAATTGCACAACCACTGCTGAGCAACCATAATCATGGATATTACTCAAAAGCACTACTGTACAGTAGCAGCTTGGTTAGAATGTATGCTGCTGGTCAAGAGAGATGCTACCAAATCCAAGATACTACAATTAATTAGCAAAATGAAGAAACCTCTTAGAGAATATAAGGTTTTCTTCAGAAAAGGCCATTCTGTCCCAAAGAAGGAGGATAAAGGACACAATTTTTATATATAACAGCAAATAATATTTTTTAAAAAATGGTAAAAATTAATTCCTATATTTCCCCATACAGTACTTAACCTCTATAATTCCAGATCACATATTCAATTCAACACAAATAAATAAGGTTATATGTATATATTTATACTATTTGATCGTATTTGATTTAAAGAGGGGTTTTAGTAAAGCATGGTTAATGTTTAGATCAATAATATTGAAGAATAAAATGGATTTCAAAAACTACTTTAGAACCATGGAAATGGCAAACAGCTGGATTATTAAAGGCTAGAAACATTGAAGTAAACTATGGAAATAACAAAAATCTGAATGTTTTCTTTATTTGCATTTAGCGCAGAATGTGGAAGGCTGATAATTATTCTTGAACTGACATTTTCAGGCAGGGAATTTAATGGTGAGAAAGAGATCTAGATCTTGCTGAGGAGTTGAAAATAAACAAATCACCAGGTCCAGATGGTATTCATCTGAAAATTCTTAAGGGGCTCAAGGGTGAAATCAGTGATATTATAATAAAAACATGGCATATCCCTTACATTGCTTCTAAATAAGAGAACTGGAAAATTCCAATGTTATGCCAATTTTTTCTTATTTAATTAAATAATTGCTCCAGATTAATCCAAGAAATTGCTGGTAAGCATGATATTTGTTCAAGTTAAATTAATGTTAAGTATTACTAAAAATAAATTCATCAAGATGCATGTTGTGTCCAGTAAAAGCTGTATAGCATTCTTGGCAATGATACAAACCATGAATTTTACATCATTGCCTCAATAAATAATTCAAATAATGACATGTGGGATGTAGCTTGCCAAGCTTGTCCTACTTGTGGACATCCATGATAGGCGGGTGTATCAAGCTTTAGAAGAATAAATACAATTGTTTTGGCTCAAACACTTTTAATCTTTGAGAGTGTTGAAAATTACGGTATATGGATGGAATTACCTGATAATTTATTTCCATTTTCCTCAGTTTGACAAATTTGGTAGTAGCACTACCTTTATTTAGGACTAAATTGGACAAGGAGCAAGAAACAATGGACTGTTTTTACAAGAGAAAGATGAAAATACTAGGATTCTCCAAGGATTTAATGGAGTCTGAGCCAGCTGTGACTGATCAGAAAAGGGATTTGTGGTTTTCGGGAAAATTTTATGAAAATATTGACTAGATACACAGGTGGGGTAAAAAAGACAAACTTGATGTTATCAAGATAATGGTGGAAAATAAAAATCAATTATGCACAAAAGCCCTTGATATATTGAGCTCTCCTACTGACCATTATGCCTCAAGATTGGCCTGGTGAAATTTGAGAGAGTACAGAGAAAGGCAAATAAAATGATCAGGACTCCTGGATCCATACTCTGGTGAGGAGTTGACAATATTTAGATATTTTTCAGCTTAGAAAGAAAAGCCTAGTGGCAGTACTCAGCTAACCTCCACAAATCACAAAAAGCTAAACAGATTCAGACCAACACCTTCCCCCAGAGCGATAGACAAGACTGGGAACATGAGGGAAAAAAAGAACCTTGAGTCATTCAGTGGAACAAATGGTGACTAATTCAAAATCTTTGTGACAAATAAATTATGTTCAGTTCCATGCAATGGGTGAAGATATTGGCTTTATGTATAACTTAGAAGCTTCTTGTATAGATCTGCATAACCGCAGGGAAACTTACTACCCAATGTTATTAATAAAGGAAGCCTGGGAAAAGCACAGGACTTTAAGAATACAATTATTATCACAATCTCTGCAAATAATTTGGCTTTACCATTTCCATCTGCCACAAGACATTCAAAAATAAATATAAGTCATTAATCTATTAGTTATATTTGTTTTATACAAATCTGTTTACAATACCGAAAATGAATTAAACATTAGCAACAACCTAATCTAAAATATTAGCCCATGAATAAACCAAGTTCCTGATTTGAGATCAGAGAAATAACCTAGGAACTTTCTAGTTGTGTCCATAATTTAAAAAGAAATTACATTTGGTTGTCATTAGATATCTAAGTCATCACATATGCTTACTGGTAAAATGAAAAGAGGGAAAGTTCAAAACTTCATCATAATACAATATGAAAGTTGTCATTTGATTTTTTAAATGGATTATTATTTTATTATAAAGTTTCTCAAACTCTTGTTAACTTGTTTAAAATAACCTAAGTGTATATCAATCTTAAAGCAGTATTGTTTTATAACATTTTATATTTCTTCATAAACTGATTCTGCCTTTAGCCACTGATCTGATATACCTACACTTAAAATTGAAGGATGATATTTAAAAGAGTTCAAACTCCAAGCAAACTCTCATATCGGCCCCCTTGAAAGAAGCCAGGAAAGCTTTATTCAAAATGGTGTCCTAAATCTCCAATCATACTCAAGTAATAGAGTATTGTCAAAGTCTAGAATGCTCTACCTGATTCAGTTGTCTCAGCTACAAATTTTCACAGTTTTAGTCACAAATTGACTTTCGTGGACCTCACTTCATACTTAAGAAGTCCATCCCTGTCATTGTATTTTTATATTATTCCTGTTTTCGTTTCTGTTGACAAATTACAATAAATAAAATAAAATAAATAAATAAATAAAGAAGTGGACATTTAATCATTTTTAAATAATACAACTCTTCCAGGCTTTACATATGTTTAGACTATTTACCTCCTTTATCTCTTCAAAAAATTACAGACACTATAAAAAGCTATGGAAACAAGAATGTTGGCTATGCTATTGAATGATTTAAGTGTCATTCAATAGCATAGCCAATATTCCTGTTTCCATAGATTTTTATAGTGCCTGCAATTTCCTGAAGAGATAAAGAAGGTATATAAACAGTTTGAACATATGTAAGCCTGGAAGAATTGTATTATTTAGAAAATGATTAATTTCTTCCTCAGTAACTTCTGATTCAATATTTTCAAGTCAAATATAAAAAAAATAAAAACATTAGTACATAAGATAATTATTATTATCTTGCCCTGAGCAACGTTATAATAACAATAGTAATAATATTACTTTGTTGTTTCAACCAAGAATTTCCTGCCCCCGCCCCCCATTCCAATGCTTTTGTTTAATACAAAGTTTGTGCATAAATCTATCCAATCTAGCAGGTACTTTTTCATGTATTAAATGAATTACAATAAAAATACACAATACATAATTACAATTGTACATGCAATTTAGCAGTCATGTTTATTTAATTCCTAAGTCATTTTGATATATTTAAAATAGATTGGTCTCTACCTGAGGAGCCCAAAGTGGATTAGAATCCTTTGGGACTGAGTGGTACTTTAGGGATTTGCATGCAAAAGAAACCAAGTAGGCTGGAAAATATTTCCATCTGAAACCTGAGGAGCTAAACTAAACAGAATAATATAACTCAGTGTAGGCATTTCTCATGTTGTTTAAATGATCATCATTCATACTATCCACTGTAGCCATAAGAAATGGAGACTGTAACTCTTAAAATCTCCAACCAGTATCTTTACTGAGCTTGCTGGCTATGAATTTGGAAATATAAATCCATCATTTCTGGTGGGCATCTGATTAGATGTTGGATGTCTACTACTCCTAGTACTCTCCCACTTACTCTGAGTTTTATATATTTTAAAAATCCCAGACCTAAAGAAAAATAAAGCCAAATAGTTGGATATGCCAGTACCACTATTTTGCGAAGTGAGACACACAAGGCCTGAGCAATTATTTGTTTTGTTGACTGATTTCATAAAATAAAAATAGTCCTGCTCATGTATCAATGATGCTTTCCTCCAAATAAAGTCCGAATTGTGAACGGAATTGACCCAATTCCTATATTTTAATTAATTCAGATGTTCAAACTGATGGCATGGTTCATAAGGGAAAGAGTAAGTAGCGTGTAAATGTTAGAAAAACAAATGAATGATTTCTTCGATTAATTGAATTACATCCAATTCACAAAGTCAAATCTAAAGGGAGTGGAGGTTTGTTCAGGTAATAAACCTTAGTTTTATAATAGGCATGTTAGATGTATGCAGGATAATCCTTACTTTAAGCTATGAAATCTTGGTGATGTATGACTGTGACTTTAGCCTCTGGCTGTAGCAGAGATAAAATTCAAATGCACTTAAAACAAAGTCAGTCTTTCCTGCACAGACTAGTTCTGATTCAGTCACCAAGTTAAAGACATCTATTTTTGGGCCAAGTGTCCATCAATGTCACTTTAATATCCCATGGAGTGATTTCACATGAAATTATGTGAAGACTAAGCTCTGTAAAATCTCATTTTCCAACTATGGATACTAAATGGTTGGATAATGTATTCTGAATATATTATAATTATTTTTCAAAGCAATGCAGCTAGGTATGTTTTTGCTGCCCCCATTCTGAACATCAAAACCAGAATCTAAATTAGTTAGAGTCACGAATGTAGACTTTTTCTTTTCTTTTTGGTGCTCATTTAAATAATAGCCATATGTTCACTTTCATATTATGGATAGATTTGCTTTATAGGCTGCCAGCAATCTCCCATTAAAAGGATTAATCAAATCCATGTTGCCTAGGCCTGTAAAGAGATATAATGCCACAAGTACAACCATAAGCATCTGTTCCTAATCACAATGACAAAATGTATGTCATAATAATGCAAGCGCTACCTTTTTCTACCTGAATCACCCATAAATACAAGTATAAGAGACAGAGTTTTTAACACAACATTATGTCACTTGCTTCCACTGGTCCAATAGTCAAGTAATTTTTTTCAGTGCTTAGGAAGTGTTTAAATTTTAGGCTGCTTACTTACTTATTTTCTATATTTATTTTTAAATAAAAAAATGATGAGATAACAGCCATCTTTTTGGAGAACCAGTTTGATATAGTGGTTAAGGCCAAAACTAGGAACTGAGTTCTAGTCCTGTTTTAGGCATGAAAGGCAGCTGGGTGACCTTGAGCCAGTCACTGTCTTCTCAGCCCAACCCACCTCACAAGGTTGTTTTTGTGGCGAAAATAGGACGAGGAAAGAATATTCTGTATGTTTGATATCTTGAATTATTTATTAAAATAATAAAGGTGGGATAAAAGCTATTTAAAAATAAATAACTAATCTTTTTCAAGAGCCAGTATACATTAGACAGAATGAATTTTGAATCAGACTGGGTGTAGAGTACTTCTCTAGCTTTCCAGAGTGAAAGATTTCTTCTAAAAGGATCAGAAGTCAGTATTATGAGTCACCTTGAAGCAAGATGGGTGGCACACAAACCTAATAAATAAATAAATAAATAAAAATTATCCACACATTAAAAACAGTTTTGAGTATTTGCAGTAATAATCAAGTGGACGGATATCCGAATACCATCAACAATCCTGAATCCTGCTTTTGATCTGGCTCAGGTTCAACTAGCATTTCTGAACTGCCTTGAAGTCAAATTGTTATCTGAACCATCAAATCAGGTTCAAAATCAGATTTGGAGCATAATGAACTCTCTTGGGAGATACATATTTTAACATAAAACATTATTATTATAATCAGAAGAACTCTTCTGATCCACATTAAATCCTAAATCAGACCCAATCCAACAATTTACTTCTGAAAGTAACCAAACATACAGTAATAGGACCAACACAGCCATAATAGCTCCCTTCGACATCTAACAAATAATTGTTAGGCAAATATCAGCATCAACATCTCCACCAGGAGGTCTACAGGTTGAATAGGGCTGTTGACAGAAGAAATTCCCTAACAGCTAATGTTGATACTCACAAGATTAATATATGACAATTCAGTCTTACTATATTTTTAACTGAAGTCAAAATGCTAATAATGTATCCTTGTTTTATTTATATATGAATATTTCTTTTCCATGTCTTATATCTTTATATAATTAACTCATGTGATCAAATTAAGAAAGTAACAGATCCATAGAGAGTAAGATTGGCTGCTGAATCCATGAATGCAGTTTATGTATTAGTTCTCTATTAATACTATGTTGCCCTTCCTCCCTTCCTTCCTTCCTTCCTTCCTTCCTTCCTTCCTTCCTTCCTTCCTTCCTTCCTTCCTTCCTCCCCCTTCTCTCAAATATTCAGTTTGAATTCAATAATGTGTTAATTACTGAATATACCACAAAGGCTGTGATCAGATGGTGGGTGGGTGGCTATGCTTGTTTCCAAAATGTCAAGAGCCAATTTACAACAGGATCTTATGAGCTAATATGTGGGTACTGCAAGTTAGAAAGACTGAACTACTACCAATTCTGACACTAGTATCAGCAACCACTGAGCTATGGATCATCTTCAATGCCCTGAAGAAATCTGGAGTTGGTGGTACCTAAGTTTGAGATTCACTCAAAACAATGTTGTCCTTTTATAATGCTTTGTGCAATTTAACTTAACTCCCCCACCTGTGTTTATTTGCAGTGAAATTACAGTTGGAAAGCATATTCATATAACAAAATACTCAGTGCTATGTCAAACTACAATTATAATACTTCAGATTTGAAGTACAGAGTGGGTCTGAAACCCAAAGAGAAAAAAATGAAGAAAGAAAACCCCTTTTTAATTGGAAAAAAATGTTATTTTGTTGCATTCTTTATTTCAGCCTTGTGCTGCATATGATTTACGGAAAATTATATTCTTGCTATAAAAGAAAGCATCAGATTGAAGCCAATTTCAGCATTTGGTTGGGACTAGTTCCACTAGCACTTTAATAGTGGAATCCTACATGTGTCTGCTTTTTTAAAAAGTTTCATTCAGTTCAAATGAATTTATTTTCAAGCTAAATGTGTATAATAGTTTAAACTAAAATAATATTCAACCATAATCTGTTACAGCAAAGTGGTTCTATTTTTCATTGGTACAAATAATTTTCACTGATTTTCCTCCCAATTATCAAAGCCCTTGAGGACATGTCCCATTTTTTCCCCAAAGTAAATCTCTAAATCTTCAAAGGAAGTTTATTGCAGGGATAGTGAGCATAAGGGGAAGAAGGAGAGAAAGGCCCAATTTAAATGACAAGCATGAGCTTTCTGATAAGACCAATGCTACTTTTCCTTCTGAATATTACAACAAAATGGGTCTGATAAGAAGCAACCTGCATTAATCAAGTAAAATAATTGATAGCTAGTCTTGTGATTGATTTCTTGTCTGAAACGGAGGGATTTCAATTCAATACTCTTCAAGCCTGAAGTGAGTATCTCTGCATTTAGCAGAATGCTGTAATAACATAGTAGCCAACAAATCAATGTTCTATCACTTTATTGGATTTTGTTTATTCTGTAAGTAGCTCAGTACAATGCTAGAAACTCTGTGGAAGCAGTTCAGTTCTATTGCCACCAAAATGTTACAAGACGGTATTTGGCATGCCTTAACAAAAACCGCATGCAATCAACACAGACTTTTTATACAAAAATGGACAATCTTTTTATTCAAGAAGTATGCAGTTAAGTGTTTTATTCCTTAAATTACTAGAAGCTTTATTCCACAACAGAACCTGAGAAGCTTAAATATCAAGTAACACTGTCTCTTTAGGCAAATCAAATGACACTGTTATCACTAATAAATCTTGAATTACTCAACAATATTACAGAATATTACATAAAAGTAGAAAAATAAAACATTTTCACATTTGCACTTGAAAACACACTATAAAATCCAAACCTGTAAAACATTTAGCACATAAATTACACCTTTGTGTTTTCCTTCATATTAAATTGAAACATTTGTGGCTTGTCTTTGTATACTTTACTTGGACTGCTAAATTGTGCCCTTTTTCTTATGAAAGATTTTGTATTTGAAAGGTCCAAAGCAGACACAAATTTTTGCTCTATTGCTACGTAAATAAATACCCCATGACAATTTAATTTCCAGCTTCCAATCTGCACAGTGAATGTGAAGCTTGTCAGGTTATGTGAATGTTTGAGATTTATTTTGCTACAGCCCTCTATTTGTCCGCAAGGCACAAATATTTTCTTTTTATTTAAAAAAGCCTAGATTCCAAGATGTTTGAAAAGAGAAATTTAATTCAGAGATGGAAAATTGCTTTATTATAAAACTTCATTTACAGCAATAATAGGGCATGAATGAAATCTGTAATTAGCTGCTTATTTTGTAAATTGTTAAAAGACTGTTTTTGGACCAGTGGGAATTTTTTTATGACTTCTCCATTTTTATCCTTCCCAACAAGCATCTGAACTAGGAAAAGAGGGGAAAGCATACAGGTAGTTCTCAACTAAGACCACAATTGAGCCCAAAATTTATGTTGCTAAGTGAAACATTTGTTAAGTGAGCTTTGCCCCATTGTATGACTTTCCTTGTCACTGTTATTAAGTGAATCGTTGCAATTGTTAAGTTAGTAACCTGGTTGTTAAGTGAATCTGGCTTCCCCATTGACTTTGCTTATCAGAAGTTCGCAAAATCTGATCGCATGACCTCAAAACACTTCAACCACCTTAAATATGAACCAGTTGCCAAGCACATGGCCAATGTGACTATGGGGATGCTGCAACGGTTGTGTTTGGTCATAAGTCACTTTTTTTTAGTGCCATTGTTACTTAGAACTGTTGTAAGTTGAGGACTACCTGTACAATTTATCTCCCCCTGAACATTTATGGATTTCAACTTGTCTTTAAAATTTGACACAATTCAACATTTGTGCCAATCACTACAAAGAAATAATAATAATTCCCCTCTTTTTTTATTTTAATCTTTTTCTCCCTGGAATCCCCATTTCATTTCTGGCCTTTCGTTTCCATAATCTCTCAGTTAGCATGGTCAAATTACTTGCTGAAGACTTTACACCTGCTGTTACAAATAAGGCAAAAGCTACTTTTGTTAAGTAAAAGCACTTCCTTTCATCTGTTTCCAAAATTTATCAGAGAGATCCAACCATAACAGAGGGATGCAAAAGAATCGAAAAAAGATGGGGAGGGGGGAAGCAGCAAAAACACAACATATCTAGCACAAAATATCAACCTTAATGGGGAAAGAATAAACCCATCTCCAACATGCTAAACCTGGTGAAAATTCATAATAATTCCTCTACCTACTCTTCTGGAACTAAGTTATATCTTGTATAAGCATACATATGAAATTGTTTTCCCTAGTAATCCTTGGCTTTAAATCAAATTCTTCTTATAATAAATGGCATGTGAACTTAAGAACAATAAGATTAAAGAGATTTCCCATTGAACCATATCACTGATAATGATAAACGCCAAATCATAGGGAAGAAACAGTGTTCCGTTACAACTTCAATACATTTTAGATGGCCCTCAGATCTAAAGAAATAGAAGACTCCTTTCCAAAAGCCATAGGATAGGATGGAGCATTTTAATAAAGATGGAGAAATGTAGTGTGTGTTTATCTAATAATGTGCATCATGCCATGAAAGCTAGTTTAAAACAAAGCTGTAGTAACACATGATAAAAATAAGGCTACCAGATCTGAATTGTAAAAAACGGAATTGACTGCCAGATGACAGCAAATAGCTATAGTTTCTGTATCTCTGTTGCAATCTTGGAGCCCAAATAACTTTTTGCACCAAGAACTGGTAGCCCTAATGAAAATAGAACGCAAATTCCAAAAATGCCTTGCTTCATGTATACACATGTATATTTATACATTAAAGGACAGGAAATCCAATGCCTTTTATATATTCCTATAAATTTTAAGAAATGTTCTTAATTATAACTCTCAAAAGATTCCTGGCCTTGAGCCATAACTGGGTAGAGCTAATACGAGTTGCAATATTTGATAATACAGAATTGACTATTTTGATTCTTGATCTATAAGCATCTTTAAAAATGGGAAGAAGAACAAAAAAAGTAAAAATTTCAAATTTAAAGCAATGATATCTAAAATGGAAAAAATGAATGTGGTATAGGTGGGAGGCTTGACAAATTGTTAAATACTTTCACACTAAAATATGCTTTTTCTTTTCTATAACATCTAACATCTACTTTCTATTCTGAAAGTAGAACTGAACCCAAATCATAACATTTGCCTGGTTTGATCATTAAAGAAAGTGAACTTAATTTTAACATTCTACACTTATTTGATGTCCAGTTAACTCAGGTGAGATGACACAGTTCTCTTCAATGAGTTGCCTTAAAACTCATCTAGCATTTCAGAAGCTGGCTAGAAAAGCTGCTAGAACATTCCATTCATGTGCTCCCGATGCACAAGTCTTTTCTGGTATCAGCACATCTGGAAAGACCATAATGGAAATCAATTCAGCTGCTTATTTCAATGTTAGAAAGGAGGGGCCTGCATTGTTTGTTAAAGCAGGATTTGAAGAATATTTCACATAAGAATTCGTTGAAATAAAGTACCTTTTTGAAATTTTGTCACAACTCTTATTGCTCATACCATTAGAATCACAAAGGGAAACCAGGATTGTGGCCATTGGTTTAATGCTTAGCAACTAATTGGTTAAATTAATGATTTCTTTTAACACCTAATTTATGGCCATAACAAATACACAAAGCCATGTCATTGGAAACATTGACAAGTGTACAATTAGACTGTCCCTTCACTTCTGGTGAACAAATAAGAAGTGATGTGTTTATAGCCATTAGTTCTCCAAAGAGTTCCACAAATGGAACTCAAATACCACAAATGGTTCCACAAATACCATCAGCCAAGATTCTTCCATAAGGAAGTCTTCTTCATAAATTTTGTTATTGTTTTTGTATTTCAGGAAACCATCTTGAGCATGGGAATCAATGATGGAGCCAGAAAGAGAACTGCATGTAATAATATAGCTTCCATCCTCAATTGCCACATATGCTCATTCTATTGCCACATAGGCTTTTAAATAAGCAAAAATCTTCAGTATCCCTCTTTGTTTCTATATGACTACACACACAAATGCATACATGTTGTAAATGATGCCTTTTCTCTATTATATTTACTGAAAAGTATAATTTAATGATAAGTTATGTGAAGACCATTCTCATCACCTGATTACCTATGTTTCTAGAAGTAATATAGCAGTGTTGATAATAGTATTAAGCAAGCATGACCCTAGAGAATCAATAAGTTATGGATCAAACATGGAAATGCCATGCATTAAAATGGACAAAGATCAGTGGGGGTCTTAGCTTTGTTCTAGAAGAAACCTGTTACATTTAGCTTTGAAGGTGAATATAAACTGGCAACAAAATCTAAAATGATGACACAGAGAATTTTTGACCTGTTCTCTGTCGTGCAACAAGGAAGGAGAAGAAGGAGGAGGAGGAGGAGGAGGAGAAGAAGAAGGAGAAGAAGAAGAAAGTTTGAAGAAGTCTGGCTTGATAATACAATCAACTGCAGCTGCTTTAAAAGCCACTTAAGCTTTGATGAGGAATTTAGATTCTTTTAAGTAGCAGCAGCATTTTCCAGGTTTATATGGAAACCTAAAGAAATGCTGGACTTCTTCACTGAATGAATGGAGAAGAGCTCTACTTATATAATGCCTGAAGTACTTCATCCAAACCATTTTTTTAAGCAGGTACAACTTTAATGAATAGCCATCTGTCACAGATACCATAATCTGGATTCTGCACTGAGCGTTAATAATTGCTTTCAGGAATCTAAACGGCCTGTTCTAGTTCTATAATTCAGTACTACATCCATACAGGGATTTGCTAATCCCACAAAATTGTTTGAAGTAAGGATCCTACTTAGCATTGCCATGTTTTACTTTGTAATCTTGAAATCACATTCTTTCCAAAGATGGATCAAGATCTGGCCCTGTAAAAAAAAAAAAAAAAAAAAAAACATCAAGCAGGTCTTGAGTATTCAATTAACAGCTAAGGCAAAAGGTATGTCCTCATTCTTTTCCTATTTTTAACTGCATTCAATGAGAAACTTTCTGAAATTAGGTCAGATTTTAGAAGCCAATTTAATTTGGCAGAGGTGAGCAGTGATCTTAAAACATGAGCAAAAAGCATTCTCTCCAATTATACCAATCTTCCTAGAGGAATGAATTATGTCATCTTCTTAATGTATCTTAAATCTATTAAATAAACTTAATTTATATTTTCCTGAAATCTCCATATGACAAAAATGCCAGCAGGCTACATCTGAACTCTAGGTGGTGATTCTTGATTTGTACCAACACCACCCAGAAATTAGGAAATGTCCTATTATATTAAGATAATCTGCTTGACTCCTTTTTTGTTATTTTTTGACAGTTTTTAAGAGGTTCAGTCCTGTCACTCAAAATGTAACTACTTTTTTCCCCTTGATGTTGGGTTGTAATGATTCTTTCATATATGAACAATCTTTCTGGCTCATATAAGATCTAATCCAAAAGATGGTTGAAATCTACCTCCAAAAGAAAATCATCATTGCCACATTGAGTTTTAATGAACAAATGAAAACAAAGGAATTCTGAACAATCTTGCTGAAGAATTCCAAACATTTTGCCAGAACTTAGCAAGTTACAATAGACTTGGGAAACTTTTAACTTCCTGAATGTTCATCTATTAAATAGCCAGACTAAGAAAAAATGGAATATAATATGTGAAAGTTAAAATGCACTAGTAAAAAGCAAATAAATTCAAAGATTTTAGAAAAGCCCATTCTATAATTCTGTTCTTAATTCAATTGCTATGTTCAACAAGGCATGTCTCAGTTAAAAAATATCACAGTTCTCAATGCCATAGGGATGGCAGAAGATATTTCACTTCCTGCTGATATTCAAAAGAGGCTTTAATATAACTGGTTAATCACAAAAAGACATTTAAAAATGTCATTTATTGATTCCAAATGTATTGACTTTTCAATTCATTTGAATTGGCTTGTTAAGAAATAGTTTGACTTGCATATGCAACAATGTTTGAATTGTGGCCTTAAGCAACTGCATTTTATATAGTTCAATCTTTGTAGAATAGATTTAAAATTGTTTTTAAGTGGAATTTTGATTCAGATGTAAGTTTCATTGGGGTTTACTTTCAAATAATAAATCACAGGATTATACCCTAAAATTACATGCCGTTATATAGAAATTAACTTTCTTCCGATCTGATGCTTTCAGGTGTAGTAGCCTCTATTTCCCACTCAACTCATCTTCCTTGGACAAGATAGCCAATAGCCATGTTGCCTTGGCTTGATGGAGAAACTTATTTTAGCACTAAGTTGGAGAAAAATGCCTTAGCTCATAAATACCCAATTCAGTTTTTAATGGAGAAACAAGAAGCATTCTGAAATCCATAACACAACATATTTCTTTCTCCTGTTAATATGTAAAATAAATAGATTTTGCAGATTCTGTAGAATTTCATTTATCTTTGAGATGTTTTGAAGCTTTGCCAAGAGACTTTTAGAGCAATTCTTGCTCATATGCAAACTACTGAGTATGAATAAGCAAGATGAAAATAGATTCTTTATAATTCTTTGTAAATTATGGATTTCTGTCAGGACTTGCTAAAACCATTTACAGGATTATACAGCTTGTTCATTTGGTACACAAAAAAATTATAAATAAACCAATTTAAAACATTGGTTCCTAGAGCAAATGTTTTTCAGATATATTTTAGAATATTAATATATGTAAATATAACTGGTTAAAATTGTTTGTTTTTCAAGTTCCCATTTTAAGGATGTGCTTGTTAAATGTAAATGCAACATAATATGTTGCTCTTGACCTAGTTTAGATGGCTTTTCCTTTATATTCTTCTTTTCCACAATTATACTCTGCCCTATCTGATATATACATGACACCTTGGTATGAATGAATCTTTTCTTGAAGAGGATAAAAATGAATTAAATGCTGTATTTATAACAGCAAACATCTGGACAACCACTAGATTGTAGCAAAGAAATTGTTTTATGGGTCTATTTCTTGTTATCTTGTGCATGTCCAGAGCTTTGCAGTCCAAGTCTGGTAACCCAGTTTTATAAATCTTAATTGAGCACATCGCAAAAATGTAAGAAAACAACAAGCAGGCTGAAAAGATGAACAAGTTAAAAAGCAGCAGCCAACATAATAGAATGAAAACTAACTGCAGAGATATATGGGTTGAAAACTATGTGGACTGAAAGGTTACATTAAAAAAAAAAACTATGTAAACACAAAGATCTTCACCTATCAACTTGAAACTAATGAAAGAGATAGTCAGTGGAACTCCCACAATAATGATTTCCAGTAATTAGATACTACCACTAAAATGGATCCGTCAAAGTGTGCATTAGATATTGACAGCTCATATAGAGATTAATGTCCTATTTATTTTAAAATCCATGTTGCTTAATGGTTAAAAAATCGAACATAAACAAATTCAAGCATGTCCTTAAGCATTTAAAACCCACATAAATTGGAAATGAAGGGCTGATTAAGAACTAATTCAAACACATTCACATATGACGATATGGAAGAACCCTATTCAAGCATTTAACCCAGTATTTTCAACCTCAGCAACAGAGATGTGTGGACCTCAACTCCCAGAATTCTTCAGCTGACACGCTGCCTTGTTGCCCTATCACTTTTCATGCATTGGTTGGAAAAGCCTGAAAATCCTCTTTATAGATCTAAATCAGATGGGGCAGAGCCATGTAGGCAGCCTACCTGAACAGGTTTTCCCATTTTCAAATAAACAAACCTTTTCTCCCACTCACTGCATTAACTCCTAAATTCCTCAAATGTGAAACCTTGTATAAATTTAAATGATGTGCATGTTTTTTTTCCAGTAATCAAAAGCAATGGCAGTTTTTGCTTGTTCTGGAGAGAGGGGAAAAAAAACCTAAAGCATATACTAGAGAAGTAAACAATTTGCCTGAAAAACAGCTGTTGTCATGCAAAGTGCTTTAGATTAACACGAGCAAATTAAACCTAAAAATAAATCAAATGCCTGTCTTTATGCTGTCAAAAATATAGCCTGTTAGATAAGCTTCATTATTTTATCCAGTGAAAAACTGAGACCAACTCCAAAATTAGGCAATGATCTAAATTGCCGAATAGGAATTGCATCTCTTAAGTGGAGGAGATATGCTATATTTGCTACGGTGAGAGATTTTTAAACCCTTTGCGGACATGTCTTCTGAAAATAACACATACAGTGGGCTAAACAACAGAAAAGTAGTTATGTCCAATTTTTGTACTGCTAACAGGATTTATATTCATATGAACATTTCCACCAGCAAATAAATATCAAGGCGTGTGGGAAAGGCGTATCAAGAGCTCAACTGGATTGCCCCAGTCCTAGCCATATCAGTATTATTATCGGTATTATCAGCCAAAAGCAAAGAATTTAGATTTCATTTTATATAGCAGTGATGGCTAACCTTTTCGGCACTGAGTGCCGAAACTGGAGCGCGCATGTATATGGACGCAGGAGCACCGAAACCCGAAGAGAGCAGCTGTCCGGTGCGCATGCACGCAGTGGCCAGCTGCTCTTCCAGGTTCAGTTATGCACATGCACACTGGCCAGCTGCTCTTTTCTGGGTTCTATCGCACACATGGGTGCCAGCCAGCTGGTCTTTGCATGAAGAACCTGGAAGAGCAGCTGGCGACCGCATGTGTGCCCACAGAGAGGGCTCTGCGTGCTACCTCTGGCATGTGTGCCATTGGTTCGCCATCACAGCTATATAGGCAGAACTGTCAACTCACATTTTCCAGCATATGCTAAATCCTGAACCTGAACTGTATGTGATTAGTGGGTAAGTGAATGATATTCTATTATCCTATATTATATATATTTACATTCACATCAACCTGTGCTATTATGGAGGCTTCCAGATGTATTAGGTAACCATTCTTGGGGTAGCTGCCTAAGGACACCAGATTGGGAATGACTATTTGATAGGACCATGCAATGATTCAGGTTCAGTTCCATAAAGATGTTTTGAGTGTGCAGAACCCAACCGTAGCTCCAATTTGCAAGTCTTAAAAGTAGTCAGCTCATTTGTGGGAACTTGTTTTGAAATACCTTCTTGGAATCAAATCCAAAGTGCTATAAAGTTCTACTTTCTACATTGATCCAGACTTGGGAGGGAACATTATCTGCTTTGATAGGTCAGCTAGAACAAATCACAAAATAAATGATAATGGATTCTCAGTAAGAATCCAAAATGATAAAGTGCACAGAAATTTAATTCTCTATCCAAAATTGCTACAATAAAGGACCTTACAAGCACACTGGGAAAGTACCCCAAATCAATATAAAAAGTAATAAATTCAAACTGGCTAATATGCATTGAGTTAATTATGAAACCAAAATCAACTATAATAAAATAAAGAAGTAAGAACAGACTTATTTCTTATTGATTAACTGAGCAAAGTATGGCCAACTGCTTGGCATTCCTGGAAGGGCTTTTGTTCTTTTAAATGAATGTAATGAGCTATAATATTCTTGAGGATTTTGCATTAGCCCATAATGGGGCTGGCAGTCATAGATCATCCTTCTCTTCCTATAACCACAGCAATGAACAAGGAAGAGATTTGGAGACAGAAGAGTAGAGTTGGATCTTACACAACTATTTGATTTCTCAGGTTTTTTAAGTCAAGGATGTGGTTGTATACAGGAAAAGAGGCTCCTAATCCCTTCTCTCTTCAAATTGTACATGCCACCATGGTATCCATTAAATTAATATTTTAGACACTTTTCTCATTTTTTCCTTTAAAAGTATTTAAATTTCACTTAGTTTCCTCAAAGTCTTTTAGGCAACTAGAAGATAGTTTAACACACATACACACACACACAAACATATGCACACATGTTCTTCACTGGTTATGGTTTGGGCTTTTTTTAATGCACAAAATCAGTATCGTAAGAATTAAAAGTTAGGATGGCAAAGGATAGAGAGTGTTTGCGAAGAAGAAAAAAGCAGGGAAAGGAAGGGGCAAGGAACCATTCATAAGCTTGTGTCTCCGTTTTGTTTGCACTCAGATAAAATACTCAGAGTCATATCCTCACTTTTGGATTGCACATTGAGCTCACTCCTTCTTGAGGCTTTCCGAGTTGCCCTGGAGAGCTTTCTCCGAAAAGTGTCTCCAGCCAAAAAATATAAAATAGGATCCACGCAGCTGTTGAGACTCGCTAGCCCTCGAGTTACTTGGTAGGTAGCATAAACCCTGTTGTTAAACGCACACATTTCCGGAGTCTGAAAATCCAGCCGGGCGCGTAGATTCAAGTTTTTCATCACGTGGAAAGGAAGATAAGACACAGCAAATACTGCCAACACTATAATAACCAAGTAAATTGATTTCCTCCTAAGCGGGGAATTGTCTAAATCTTTGTAAATCAGTGCTTTCACGATTAATCCATAGCAACCGAGGATCAGAATGAACGGGATGCAAAACAAGAAGACAGTGGTGCACATGCTGTAAATAAAGTAGCTACGCAGGTAATTGTCTACTGTTGTGTCATAGCACGCCATGGTTTTGACTTTCCTTACTTCAGTCCCAGAGAAAAAGAAGATGGGAGAGATTCCCACCACCACGATAAACCAGACCAGGGCGCTGATGTAAACAGCATTCTTTTTTTTCAGTCTCCCCAGTGATTTCAAAGGATGCACCACACCAGTGTATCTGTGCACACTGATGCATGTGAGGAATAAGATGCTTCCATACAGATTGACATGAAAGATAAATCTCTGCAGCTTGCACATGAAGTCTCCAAAGATCCAGTCCGTTTGATTGAAGTAGTAGAATATTAGGGCAGGGAGGGTCAGGACGTACAAGAAGTCTGCTAGGGCCAAGTTGAACATGTAAACTGAGATGCCACTCCATGGCCTCATGTGGAAGACAAACATCCAGATGGCCACGCTGTTGCCTAGGAATCCAGTGATGAAGACTACGATGTAGACTGCTGGCAAGTAATAGAACTGAAAACCGGTTTTGGTCAAGGAACACTTGTTAGTGGCATTGCTGGTCACATTGTTAGCCAGTGCGTGGGTTTCAGTCAAATTCAGGACAACCGAAATGAGGGCTTCAGTCATGGTGACACCAATGAATTCACATCAGTGGCTTTCAAGATCTAGAATCAGCAAGTATCCCTAGAGAAAAGAAAGAAAGTATCTAAGCTATGTCAATAAAAGAAACAATGCAGCAAAACAGGCAGGAGAAAAACAATCTTCAATTTTCAGCAGATCTAGAAGCAGTGTATTTATTTATATCCTGCTACAATCTGGTGACTTTTGATAGCTCGCTTGATAGAAGAAAAATATTAAAACATTCACAGTATATTTAAACTTAGAAGTTAAATAACTAAATAATAATAAAAATCGTGAGTTGTTTAATTGACAGGGCCATAAGTACTACATTTGCTTTTTTGGCAGGCATATGTTCCTGCAGACCAGTTGAGATGCTTTAATTTACTGCCCATATTTGAATGTCAATATTATATTCTTTCTAGAATATGATAGCTTCAGCTTGTGAGTTATTTGCCCATATGCCCTACCACGTGCCACAAAATGTAACACAAGGAACTAGTCCTAACAGACTGTTAAACTCAGTCAAGTATCGGTTTTTGCTAAAGCATCTTATGGGCATTACCAAATGAGGCTGTTATTCATACAATCACCCTGACTCATCCATGGAATTTTGCAGACCTCAATCTCCATTTGTAACAATCTTCTTGTCTGCCCCCTACCACTGATACCTTCTCTTAAGAGGCGAGAAAATCTATTTAAGGAGAAAAAGGCAGAAGACCTCTCCAATACTTTTTTGACTGGTATTTATAGTGTAAAAAAACCTGTCCATCTGGAAAAAAAAAACCCTGCATTTTATATGCTGGAATTTCATATACCAGGAAGGAAGATGGAAAGTAATGAACTTACTGAAAAATTTCAGCCACTGAGAGGTCCTATGGTGTAAAAGATCATAATCTTTTTTATTATTATTATTGGCCAATAAAATTCTGTTCTATTCTATTCTATTCTATTCTATTCTATTCTATTCTATTCTATTCTATTCTATTCTATTCTATTCTATTCTATTCTATTCTAAATAGATCTTGACTTCTTCATCAAGACCACCCCACCCCCACCCCTTGCACCATTCTTTAAATCTAGCTGGTCGCTAGCAAGCTGCCAAAACATAGTGCTTAGCAAAGGCCAAAGACTGGTGGAATGGATACAGGTCAGGAAGAAAATATATATCAATAGTTTTTAAAAAGTGTAAACTTGGCATTACTGAAATAGTGTAACCATTTCCCTTGACATTTACTGAGCAGAATTGCCATATGGTTATTGGCAATTCTTCTCCTTCTCCTTCTTCTCCTTCTCCTTCTTTTCTCTCTCTCTTTCTCTCTCTCTCTCTCCCTCCCTCCCTCTCTCTCTCCATACATTTCCCCCATTCTAAATATGTATTGTTTAATGAAGTAACCTAGGAGATTCTTTCTCTATACAGATAAATCATGGACAAGTTTTCAATCCCTACTCTTTCAAAGAAAAATGAAGGGAATGTACAATACAGATATTAAGGTCTTTAAATAATATCCAAATAAACTTCTGTATTTGTTCAGATACCCGTCCTAAACATATTTTCATTATATTTTCCTTCTTAACAACATCAGAGGACCCTCCTTTAATATATGACATAGCTCTCTCGGTGTTCTACTTTTTCTCTGCAAATGGCATTCTGTACCTGAAAATAACCCAGAACCATTCTAATAAGAGGCTGTTGACAAATACAGTTGCCACAATCTGGTCTAATTCATTTTCAGAGCCATGGATGATAGAAATCACAGCTACAGGTTGCCTCCCCGCAATCTCTAAATTAAATGTGAGCTAGAACTATCCTAAGTAAATATTTCAGTTCAATAATCTTTGGCTACTGAAGACAGAAGGAAGGAGGAATAAGAAATGGTTATTCAGGCAGCATATGAGTGGCTTTTTTGTGTGTCTTCCAGAAAAGTAGTTTGATTTCTTAAATTTGAGTTTAACAGATCATAAATGACTGAAAATAGTGGGAAAGTTTCTGAAAATTATATGGATGGTGGCAGAAAAGGGGAGAGAATCCAGATACCCCCTCCCCCCCCAAGAAAATAATTATTGGTATTCCATGAGAAGGATTACGCAGTCTAAAAAGCTGGACCAGGTGGACAAGAAAACTGCAGGGAGCAAAGGTAAAGGTTAAACTGCATAGAAATGAAGAGGAGAATCAGACAACAAGATAGCTGTAGCAAGACAAGTGAAATGAAGAAAACTTATCTGTGGATTCCTTAGACACCTATGGCTATGTCCCGGGTGCTGGCACTCCAGCTCCTCAAAAACTATGAAACCATAGCTTTATCCATACACATAATGAATTATCAAGTGTCCCTAACAAATCACAATGCCTGTGCTCACAAAACATGCCAAGACATAATGGTATCTGTTGGGCTATCATTTTCAATCATGATTTGTGGGGGTTAGCAGGCTGTGGCTATCAATCTCGGTGGGGTTAGGTAGGAGATCTGTACCTAGTTTAAAGGCAGCAAAAAGTAACACCTAAAGGTGGTTTAACTTTTCTTGCTTCTATGCCCATAACACACACACACACACACACACACACACACACACACACACACACACACACACAGCCTTCACCCCTGCACGGCAGCTCCTCCCTCCGCCCTAAATACACACAACACGGAAGTCTCCAGTCAACAAAATGGGTTCATCTCCAGACAAAAAGCTCAGCCCCGGATTGCGAAGTCAAGCACGAGGATCCCCCGCATAGCTCCGGGGCATGTACAGAACGCGCCTTCTGCCTAAGTCTCTTTCTTCCCGCCGTCTTTTTTTTTTTTTTCCCCTAGCCTCGGTTTTGGCTGAGGTCTCGTTTCGGCAAATCCACTCTGTCCCTTGTAATCGACATTTTTTTACTTCCGAGTTATGAATTCAGCGCAGGAATGTCAGCCAAAAAAAAAAAAAAAACCCAAAAACCCCATCGCTTTGGCCACCGTTAGTGCCATGCCCTGTTTTTTCAACCGGTATTACGGGAAGAGTTTGGGGGGGGGGGTTTAACCTTCTGAATGAAACACGCGCGCTAGGAGGGGAAAAAAAAAACACGAGGATGCCCTCACGGACAGAGCTGGGCGCCTAGCATGGCTCGCATCTCAGTTACTTTGTCAGACAAACTGTCCGAGACTCACACACACACACACACACACACAAAACCGACAGGCGCCGCGGCAGAGAAAACCAAGCCGTAGATCTCTTGGCTCGGGCAAATTCTTCAGGCGGCGTTTTCAAGCGCTTGCAAAGAGGGCACTTTGGGAAAGAGATGCTCCCGCCGTTCCTCCCCCCCCCTTTTTTTTTTGCCTCCGAATCGGAAACTTTCCTCCGCGGTTAAAGAGGACTTACCTTCTGGAACGCCTCAACACGCTCGACCAGAGCGGGCAACGCGGTGTCTTGCCGCCGCTCTTAACGCGGCTGTTGGTGGTGGTGGTGGTGGTGCTGCTGCCCCCGAGCCCGCCGTCGCCTCTTTTTCCTTCATGCCCGCGGTTCCTTCTTCGCAGCTCCCGGGCGAGGCGGGAGAAGCGGAAGGGAGCCGGCGGCGCCAAGCATGTGCCCGTCAGAGTCCCGAGCTTTGGGCTCCTCGAGGCGATCGCCGCCACATTCCCTCACTGGCGAGGCGGGCGAAGAGCGTGCTGCTGACGCGCGCTGCTCCGGCAAGCAGGCAGGCGGGCGAGGAAGTGCAGGCGAGCCGCGAGAGGGAGCGAAAGGAGGCGGGAGCGGCAGCGGCTGAGGCGGCAGGGAAGAAGCCGCCTTCAGCTAAAGGTTGGTTCCCGCCCCCTGAAGCTCTTCCCCGCGTGGGCAAAGACAGATCCACTTTTTTTTTTTCCCCTGTCGTGGTGGTAGGGCTGCCAAAAATAAACCAAGTGGCGATTGTTAGGGCTCAACGATCTGTGGTTGGAGACCAGTGGTTCAGGTCGATCCCAGGGAGCAAATAATATCAAATCAAGAAGATTCAGACGTTCGTGGATCTCTGACTTTTTATCCAGAGGTGCATTGATGATGGATACATTAAGATACGATAACCTTTATTGTCGTTGAGCACACTGGCTCACGTTAAAAATGAAATTCTGTTGCTTGCTTTCAAAAGAATGTATATCAGGGGTGAAATGCAGCAGGTTCTAACAGGTTCTGAAGAACCGGTACCAGAAATTTTGAGTACTTCGGAGAACCGGCAAATACCACCTCTGGCTGGCACCAGAGTGAGGTGGAATGGAGATTTTGCAATAGCCCCAGGAGGAGAGGGAATGGAGATTTTGCAGTATTCTTCCCCTGGAGTGGGGTGGGAATGGAGATTTTGCAATATCCTTCCCCTGCCACGCCCACCAAGCTACGCCCACAGAACCGATAGGGAAAAATTTTGGATTCAACCCCTGATGTATATATCTACCCATACCCGTACATAACACATATATGCATGCTATATACACACACACACATACATATCATTGTCCCTTTGGAATACATAGCGGAAAGAGGAAACTTGAGAGTTCACAAGGTTGATGCTATATGGAACAAAAACTGACTGAATCTGTCTCAGTTATCTTAACTAAAGACATTCTGATGCCTTTGAGAAAGGAGCCTTGCTTGGGTCTAGCTTGCTGTGAAAACTTAAAGGGGCCTTTTGCACTTGCCTTGATTACAGTATAAATTAGCAACTGTACAGCAACAATTGGTTGGAGAGCAAACAGAGTTCCTCAGAAATGATTTCCATATTACGCTTGTGTTTGTATTCAAATTCGCAATGCAAAGTTTCATCAGTTCATTGACTGATAGGAATGTTTTAATTAGTGAATTAATTGCTTAAAATATTTTGGTTGATGAATTAGATGCTGCTCTTCATTAATCTGGACTACAGATTCTAAATGTCTGTTGTCTATGGAGATTCTCAGTCATCCAGGACATAGTTGTTCCAAAGGAGCTTAAGAAGCTTTTTGGATGAGAAGCGAAATGTCTTCAAAGAAAAACCATAAAGTCCAGTGGCCTCTTGAAAAAGCACCTTCGGGATAAATGTCTGTTGAAAATCTAAAACACTGAAGAGAGAAAAAAATATTTGGAAGAGGTATTTTCTTCCTATGGGGAAAAAAAAGGAATAATACATGCTATGATGCAAAGTATCTAAACTTACATAAATTCCATCTCTGGAATCCCCACATAAATATGTACACATACTATACACACACAGAAAGACCTTTTTCCTGCCCTCTGTGAATCAGATGATAATCCAAAGAAACAGAATCCTTTCCTACAGGCATACAAAGAAAAGCAGTATTCTGAAGCATAGCATCCTTTTTAACTGAATGCTGAAAGTTAGACATGGGGACGTTCTTTAAAAGTCGGTATCAGTGTATATCCTTCTATATATGTTAGCACCCAGTAGTGCTAACTACCCTGATTTATGCCAGTGAGACTTGGATTGTATACAGGAGGCACACTAGGCAATTGAACCACTTCCACATGACCTGCCTCCGTAGAATTCTAAAGATCTGGTGTCAGGACAAGGTGTCAGACACAAAAGTCCTCTCCAGAGCAAGTCTGCCATCAGTTCACACCCTGCTAATGAAAGCCCAGACATGCTGGGCAGGCCATGTTGCAAGGATGCCAGACCATCACATCCCCAAACAGCTCCTCTTATGGTGAGCAATCTCAAGGAAAGTGATCACACGGAGGAGAAAGGAAGCGATACAAAGACACATTGTATCTTGTATCAAGTCCCTGGATAGCAACATCACCTCCAGGGAAATCCTGGCACAAGATCGATTGACATGGTCTGAGGACAGAAGAACAACTATAGCACAAGAGAAGCGAGCACTCCGCAAAGCCGGAGCTGCAAATGCTGGAAAAATAGTGCTCACACATGTCTGCCCGATATGTGACAGAACATTTCGTGCCAGTATAGGCCTTACCAGCCACCTGCGGACACAACGTAGACAGCCCACAACCTGTTAGATGTCAAGGTCCTCTTCAAACATGATGGATGAACATTATCTATATGTGTTAGCCAGGTATAGCACATAGGCATGCTTGCTTCATTTTAAAAGGGTCAGCCTGATTAATACGTGGGTAGGGAGCTACCTTGGTGGGATTTTTTTGTTGGGTTTTCTTTGAATTGAATATCTTCAAATCAGATTTGGACTCCTGGTCACTGCCTAGACTAATCTCTGCACTCGGCAATGTTTTTCAGAAGTGGTTTGCTATTGCCTGCTTCCTAGGACTGAGAGAGAGTATTACTCATTATTAGTTGGATTACTAGGGCTGAGAGAGAATATCACTCAGTATTACTTGGCCATAAGCCAAAATCCATCAGCTGGCTTTGTGTTTAAGATTGCACTAGAACTCATATTCTCCTAGTTTCTAGCCTAATGCCTCAAATACACCCAACTGGGTCTCTGGGAATTTGAAAAGATATCTTGGAAAAAGGCTGTGGCAAGACATGTTCCTATAGTGCCAAGAAATTGCATGGATGAAGCCATGAAAATGTCACAATTTCTTTTCTTTCTTTCCTTCCTTCTTTCCTTCTCCATTTCCCTCCCCTTCCTTTCCCCTCCTGTCCCCCCTTTCCTGTCGCCTCCCCTCCCCCCTTTCCCTTTCCCTTACCTCTTTCCCTCCCTTCTCTTCCCTTCCCCCTCCCCTCCCCTCCCGTCTCTTCTCCTTTCTTTTCCTTTTCCTTTCCCTTTTCCTTTCCCTTCCCTTCCCTTCCCTTCCCTTCACTTCCCTCTCCTTTCACTTCCCTTCCTCTTCCCCCTCCCTTCCCTGCGCTCCCTTTCCCACTCTCCTTTCCATATTGTTGCCAGGAAAATTGCATGGACAAGTTCATGAAACAATCAGAAATCGAGCTCAACTTGGGAGGGATTTTATAAATGCATAGGTTTTAATATAGCAGCCAAACATTTCTAGAAGGATAGTAGTGGTGAGCACTCTGATCTGGAACCTTTTTTGTCAAAGCTCTGTGATACACATGAAACTATGAGAGCAAATATTCTACCCTTGCGTAAGGACCCTTGTTAGAATCCAATTTTGTGTGTCAGAAACGAGACTGTATACACAAAATAAATCCAGATTTTTATCCACCAGGTACTTTGTCTCTTGTCCACTGTTCATGTTTGCTTAATTCCTGAAGCCATTGCTTTCGGTTTGAATCCTTCCTAGCAGCAGCAGCTGCAGTCATACTTTCAATTACCCCTGTGTTGAATGCTTTAAAAAGTGACATGAAATATTTCATTTCAGAAGCTTAACCCTTCCAAAATGGCTAAAGATTTATTATACTAACTACAATTTTCATAAATATTTATGGGATTAGGAATATTGAACCCCCCTAACCACTACCTTGTGACATTTTGATTTCTGAACAGCTTCTGATGCTATTCCCAGATCTAGTAGCCCTTGAACTGCTTATTCTGACTGTCAGCAGGCCTCTAAGATACTTTGTGGCTCCATTCCTGTCCCCTGCAAATTTTGTTCCTTGAGATTTTTTTTTAATTGGAAAGGGCAAGCACCGAATATACAACTTCTGCATGCAAGACACATTCTCTGCCACTGAGCTCTCGGCCTCTCCTGTAAGCAAATGAAAGCTACTGTTTATCTGCTACGTTATTAGCATGCGGTACCAGGGAAGCTAGTAGATAAGTGAAAGACCTGAGGATTAATAAGCCTCTGGTTTAAACCTTTCTCTTCTGTGAAAGGATGAGATAGACTTTAGCATTCTTGTTTCAACCACAATTGCCCTCATCATTATCTATAATGTCTAAATCATCAACATCAACAACAACAACATTATGATCCTGATAATATAATTGGGAGATTTTTTGACGATTGCTGAAATTGTCCATGTAATGGATTTCCACTGGAATTTAAAAGGGTATAGTGGTTATATATATTATATATGTCAAGGGTGGGTTCTACTTACCTTTACTACCAGTTTACAGCAGGGCCGCACGCATGCTCTTCTGCACAAGCGTTTTGATGACGTCGGGGTCAGTGGGTGGAGCCTCCGGCTGGTTTTACTACCGGTTCTATAGAACCAGTGCGAACCGGGGGCAACTCACCACTGATATATGTGCTTTGTACACTGAAAATCCATGATTGTTCAAGTGAAGTTAAAAAAGGACCAAGTCTCAGCAATAGCAATAGCACTTAGACTTATATACAGCTTCACAGTGCTTTACACCCCTCTCTAAGTGGTTTGCAGAGTCAGCATATTGTCCCCAACAATCTGGGTCCTCATTTTACCCACCTCGGAAGGATGGAAGCCTGAGTCAACCTTGACCCTGGTGAGATTCGATCTGCCAAACTGCTGGCAGCCGGTGATCAGCAGAAGTAGCCTGCAGTACTGCACTCTAAACACTGTGCCACCAAAGCTCTCAAAGAGTTTCTTCTAGTTAAGTTGTTTTGAATCCTTTTCATTTTACTAGTTTGCACCACATTTAGTTTTTGAAAAATGATTTCAAAGAAGAGAAGTTTGGTGGACTGGGATGTTCATGTATGTATGTCTATATGTACATATGTCTGTATGTATGTCTGTATGTACATATGTATATATGTGGCGGTCAAGGAGTGTCTGTATGTGAAAGCCATGTTTTTCTTGTTTCATCAATCTTGCACCAGCCTGTCTAACTTTCCATGATTTGCATATCTCCCAAATGGCATCCTCCCATTGACCATTTTCAGATTGGAAATGTACATAGCCAAGGAAGCTTCAGAAGCACGTGAATATAAATCATAAAGACGAACATTGGCAGTTGAACACTTGCCACCTGTGAAAATATAGCAAGTTTAAAAAATATTGTCAAAGTATTTTTTTTAAAAAAAACCTCCCAAACACTGTGAGAATAAGGAAGTGAAAAGGAGCCTATTTTTCAGGCAAAGAAAACATATGTGAAATGCAAAGCAAATTTTGCATAACATATGCAGAATTGAAAGGAGATTCAGAAGGCTTCCGGGATCTGAACAGTATTGGGGATACAGGCAGAATATAGTTGCAATGTTTTCCAGTGAACAACTGCTCAGCTTCTGTTTGAAATAACTGCCCCCAAAGATAGTCTATCAATTTTCATTCAAGATAAAATCTAATCTTAGTTGTTTATAAAAAAGTACAATAGAGAATATTGTTATCCCTAGTTGAAAACAGAAGTATTTAGTGTGTACAGTTTTTGTGTTACATTATAGATACAGAGATTATCATTTCTATTCTAAGATTCATTCCTCAGTATCTCTTATAGCATCATTGACAAGCAGCCCCATTTTTATCCATTGCTGACATTATATTAATATTATCTCATTCCAGTCATCATTTAATGCTTGTTATTCTACTGTTTTGTGCAATGGAAAACATTTGATCCTCACTCCTGGTACCACAACTGTCCCAGTCAGAGTAGCAAAAACTGTAATAGTCTTTCTACAGAAAGATGGATTTGTGTAAATTAAGACCAGCCTTAATTTCCATTGGTAATTCCATATGATGCCGATATGATAATGGGTGGGAGATAGAAATTATATCAGTCTTGTGAAACATATTTGGTTAGCAAGTGGTAAAACATAAAATGTGGTAAATGGAGTCTGATGGCATTATGTTATTATGCTGGCTCAAAATTTGTTTGCTTGCTTGCTTGTTTGTTTGTCAAATTTATATAGCTATATTATCTCAGCAAGGCTGAGTTCCAATAAAATTATCTAGTGAGGAAAAACTTTGAGAAGGAGTAAGCTTGAATTTTGTCTTCTATATTCAACTTGGGAGAGGAAACAGTTTAAGAAAGTTGATCATTTTCATTGTAGGTTTAGTGATCATGGAATTCTATGAAGCAAGAAAAAGGCAAATAGTCTTTAGTCTTACAGCGTACGATACATTTCTTCAATATATTTATCCCAAAGTTAAAATGAACATGACTTCAGTTTTCACTGATATACTCTTTATTTTAGATCTAATGTTTTCCCATAAGTGCAGGATCCACTTTTTTGGATCAACCAAGTATTAATTCATTGGTTATTTCATTTTCATTTTCATTTTATTAGATTTCTATACCGCCCTACTCCCGAAGGACTCGGGGCGGTGCACAGCCAAACAATAAAAACACATACAATACAAAATTTAAAAAATAGAATAAAATCAAATTAAATAATTTTGGCCTCGACAAATTTAAAACCCCAAACTTTTAAAACCAATTTAAAATTGAATATATAAATACTAAAAGATATTTAAAATTTTAAAAATCTTTATAAAAGAGGGGGAAAATTAGGCCAGGCCGGCCTGGTGAAATAGTAAGGTCTTTAAGGCACAGCGGAAGGTGCGCAGATCCGGGATCCTCCGTATCTCTGGGGGAACTCATTCCAGATAGTAGGTGCCCCCACAGAGAAGGCTCTCCCCCTGGGGGCCGCCAGTCAGCATTGTTTGGCTGACGGCACCCAGAGGAGCCCCTCTCTATGGGAGCGTACCGGCCGGTGGGAGGCCATTGGTGGTAGTAGGCGGTCCCGCAAGTACCCGGGTCCTAAGCCATGGAGCGCTTTAAAGGTGGTAACCAAAACCTTGAAGCGCACCCGGAAGACCACCGGGAGCCAGTGCAGCTCGCGCAGGAGGGGTGTTACATGGGAACGCCATGTCGCTCCCATTACCACCCGCGCAGCCACACTCTGCGCCAGTTGGAGCCTCCGGGTGCTCCTCAAGGGGAGCCCCATGTAGAGAGCGTTGTAATAGTCCAGGCGGGAGGTGACAAGGGCATGAGTGACCATGTGTAATGAGTCCCGATCCAGCAATTGACTAACTGGCTTGTTGTTTGAACCTGATGTCATGGGCTGACAAGAACGATTCAAAGTCACCCTGACAGCTTTCATGCCTAAGGCTGAGGCAGTGGTGAAATATAAAATTTGTTACTACCGGTTCTGTGGCCGTGGCTTGGGGATGGCGGGGAGGGTAATGTGACTGGGTGGGCATGGCTAACTTTTTTTTTTTACTTTTAAAAGCATTTTTTCTACAACCTCTTCAGCCGAAGAGGTTGTAGAAAAAATGCTTTTAAAATTTTTTAAAAAACAGCGGGTGATTGTGTGCCTCAGCTGGGCATGGATAGGGAACAGGGATTTTTGCTACCGGTTCTCCGAACCACCCGCCTCCATCGCTACTGGATTGGGCGATCCAGTCCGAACCAGGAGCATTTCACCCCTGAGCTGAGGTAGAAATCGCAGCCTCCTGTTTCTAGCTTGGTGCCTTAACCACTAGACTAAAATTACCTTCCCCCACAGGCATGGAACATATACCCAAGGAACCTTGTTTTATTTTATTATACAGAAGTGAACTCCTCTAAATCAGAAGTCACTGCAGTTTTATTTAATTTGGGTTTTTTTAAAATGAAAAATAACTTTTTGTGAATATGGTGGAAAAATAAATATGGAAAGTGTGAAATTGTCAATTTCGTTCATCATCTGGACCTATTTTGTATATTCCTCTTCAACATCATCCCCACACCCCTTGCAAAAGATTCTGAATGAAACTGCAAAGTTTGTCAAACCAAGGATAAATAGTGAAGCTTGGCAAAATAGACAAATCAGAATAGTGCTGGAAGGGACCTTGGAGGTCTAGCCACCTGTTTAAGCAGGAGTCCTTATACCATTTCAGACAAGTGACTGTCCAGTCTCTTCTTAAAAACCCCCAGTGATAAAGCATCCACAACTTCTGAAGGCAAGCTGTTCCACTAGTTAATTGTCCTGTAGGAAGTTTCTTCTTAATTCCAGGTTGCTTTTCTCCTTGATAATTTCCATCCATTCTTTCTTGTCCTACCCTCTGGTGCTTTGGAAAATAAATTGACTCCCTCTTTGTGGCAGCCTCTCAAATACTGGAATATTGCTATCATGTCCCCCTAGTCCTTCTTTTCTCTAGACTAGCCAAATCCTGCAACCATTCTTCATATGTTTTAGTCTCTAGGCCTTGCACTTTTTCCAAAGTCTCAACATCTTTTTTGTAATATGATGACCAAAACTGGATGCAGTGTTCCAGGTGTGGCAGGAGTGAAATCCAGCAGGTTCTGACAGGTTCTGGAGAACCGGTAGTGGAAATTTTGAATAGTTCGGAGAACCGATAGGGGAAATTTTGAGTAGTTCGGAGAACCAGAAAATACCACCTCTGACTGTCCCCAGAGTGGGGTGGGAATGGAGTTTTTGCAATATCCTTCCCCCAGGAGTGGGGAGGAAATGAGAATTTTGCAGTATCCTTCCAGTGGTGGGATTCAAATAATTTAACAACTGGTTCTCTGCCCTAATGATTTCTTTCAACAACAACCAGTTTGCCAAACTGCTCAGAAAGCTAACAACCAGTTGTCTCAAAGTGGTGCGGACTGGCTGAATCCCACCACTGATTCTTCCCCTGGAGTGGGTTGGGAATGGAGATTTTGCAGTATCCTTCTCCTGGAGTGGGGTGCGAATGGAGATTTCCCCCTGCCAAACCCACCAAGCCACACCCACAGAACCAGTAGTAAAAAAAATTGAATTTCACCACTGAGGTGTGGCCTTACTAAGGCTTTATAAAGCAGTACTAATACTTCACATGCTTTTGATTCTATGCCTCTGTTTATACAACCATGGATTGTATTAGCTTTTTCGGCTGCTGCCACATACTGCTGATTCATCTTTAAGTGATCACACACTAGGACTCCAAGGTCCCTCTCACAGTTGCTGTTTTTGAGCCAGGTTTTGCCTAATGTGTACTTGTACCTTTGGTTTTTCCTGCCCAGGAGTAAAAACTTTTCTCCACATTAAATTTCATTTTGTTGGATAGGGCCCATTGTTCAAGTCTATCAAGATTTTTTGGACCCTGAGCTTATTTTCTGGTGTGTTGGCTATTCCTGCCAGCTTAATGTCATCTGCAAATTTGATGAGTTCCCCTTGTATTCCCTCATCTCAGTCATTTATGAAGATATTGAAGAGTGCTGGGCCTAAGACAGAGCCTTGTGGTGCCCCACTGCTGCTTACTTCCCTCTATGTAGATCAGTGGTGGGTTGCCCCCGGATCGGACTGGTTCTATAGAACTGGTAGTAAAACCAGTGGGAGGCTCCGCCCACCAACCCCAACATTATCAGGAAGCTTCTGCGCATGTGCAGAAGCGTGCGCGTGCGGCCCCGTTGCCAGTAGTAGTAGTAAACCAGTAGTAAAGGTAAGTAGAACCCACCCCTGATGTAGATGTAGCACCATAAATGACTACTCGTTGAGTGCAATTTGTCAGCCAGCCAGGTGGTCTTGGTGAAGGTTTTAATTTGTTTAAAGCAGGCTATTAGAATACATAAGTGCTCCATATCCCATTTACTGAATCTTTATTACATAAACATAACACTTCTGCTTTCTTTTTCTTTTAAGTTTTTTTTCTGATAGTTCCAAAAAAAACAAGCAGTCACATTACACAACTTGTTCTTTTATCTTAGAGTAAACAATGACAACATATTTGTGTGTACCAAATTACCACAGATCCCAAGAAATAGTTTATGATGACTAGATAAACATAAAAATACTAACAGAACCTTTTTTAAAATAAAAGTTTTTTAACTGAAAACCAAAACTGGATCAAAACAAATATGTAAGCACATCTAGGAGTTCTTCAAAAGGATAATATGAGTTCTCAAAAGTTGTTTCAGGCAGGAATAGTTTTGGCAAAGGATAAATACATCAAGGAATTATAGCCAACAGAAGAAGGCAATGTTTGCACCAGAAGGTGTATTTAAATTATGTGAAGATGAACTCCAGAATGTGAGCTATGTGGTTCCTCAGAATGGTTTCCTCTGTCCCAGTAGAACTCAGGATATTTCTGTAAGTAAATATGATGCTAGAAGCTGGAAGGTTGTATAACAGAGTTGGAAGGCAGTTTGGAGGTCTTTTAGTCCAATGCCCAGCTCAAGCACGAAAACTTATACGTATTCAGACAAATGGATGTCCAATCTCTTCTTTAAAAACCTCCAGTACTGAAGCACCTACAGCTTCTGGAGACAAGTCATTTCACTGATTAATTGTTCTCATTGTCAGGACATTTCTCCTTAGTTCTAGATTGCTTGTCCCCTAAATTAGTTTCTATCCATTGCTTCTTGCTCTGCCTTCAGGTGCTTTGGAGAATAAATTGACCCCTTCTTCTTCATGGTAGCCCTTAGATATTGGAACACTGCTATCATGTCAAGCTTACTACTAATTTTCATTAAAATAGACATAACCAATTCCTGCAACTGTTCTTCATATGTTTTATCCTCTAGTCCCCTAAGCATCTTTGCTGATCTTCTCTGCCCTCCATCTAGAGTCTCAATATTTTTTTTATATCAAGGTGACCAAAATTGCATGCAATATTCTAAGTAAGGTCTTACCAATGCATTATATAGGAGCATGGTGGCTCATAAGGTTAGGACACTGGGTTCATGATAACAGGCTTGTGTTCAAGACCTGGTTGCAGCTATGGGATGGGATAAGCTCCAATCACATGCTCCAGCTCCTGCCGACCAGTTTTGAAAATGGTGAGCATGAGTAGATGTGTACCACTTTGGTGGACAAATTAACAGGGATGTGAAAGGAACTCCCAATTGGATGTCCCTGGGCAACACTGATATCATCATTCAATCCTTTCAACCAGAAGTCCTTCAGTGATCCCAATAAGATTGTAGTAGTACCAAGGCATTATAAAGTGGTACTAAGACTTACTGTATATGATCTTGATTCTATCCCTTTGTTAATGCAACCTAGGACTGTGTTAGTTTTTTTGACAGCTGCAGTACACTGCTGGCTCATATTT
Organism: Pituophis catenifer annectens; assembly: GCF_029215685.1. Classification (NCBI taxonomy): domain Eukaryota; kingdom Metazoa; phylum Chordata; class Lepidosauria; order Squamata; family Colubridae; genus Pituophis; species Pituophis catenifer. Next base: position 23,871,686 of record NW_027256886.1, read on the forward strand.
AAGTGGTTGTCTTCTGGGACTCCAAGATCCTTCTCTGATTTACTACTGTTGAGCCAGGTGCCACCTATTCTATATCTATGCATTTGGCTTTTTTCTTGTCTAAATGTACAACCTTACTTTTCTCACCATTGAATTTCCCTGGGCCCAGTGTTCAAGTCTGTCAAGATCCTTCAATATCTTAAGCCTATCTTCTGGAGTGTTGGCTATTCCTGCCAGCTTGGTGTCATCTGCAAATTTGATGAATTCCCTTCTACCCCCTTGTCTAAATCAATATCGTGATGAAGATATTGAATAGTTTATCAAAGCCTTACTGGAAGTCCAAGTAAATTATATTGACAGCAACTTGCTAGTTCATTAGTTTTGTCACATTGTCAAAGAATGCAGTTAGATTTGTCTGTTTTTGACAAACCCATGTTGGCTTCTGGTTATGACTTTTTTAATATCTGTATATACATCATGTTGTTCCCTTTCAAAATAAGCAGCGTTATAAAAAGTACAGAAGCAGAGTAAGGAATAGCAGAATAAATTAAAGGCATGAGTAGATCAAGCAGCTTTTCATCACATTGGCTTCAAATTTAATTTTGAATTGAATTTTAAAAAATTAGGAAAAGTTAGGAAGCAAAGGGTTAGGAAGCAAAGTGGGCATCAAGGCAACTGTTTGGAAGTACATAGCAAGGTGCTTACCTTTTCCCTTCCACTTATTTCAAAGTCAATTTCTAAGTCTCTTGTAGGATAGAAGATGTTATGGCAATCTTTCCCTGAAGGGTTTATTTAATAAATGCAAACATTTTTACACTAAAGATAATAATGATCTGTTTTTAGTGAGGGACTGGGGAATAAAGTTCAAAACAATAGCTGGCAGACAATTAAATACAATACCAAATAAGTAATTACAATAAATGCAGTATCAACATATAACATACAATAAAATTACAATTTTTTTACAATCCTTTACAGTGATAACAAAGTCATATTCTGAGTATGCATTCCAAGTACGAACATGAGAGGAGGAGGAGGACGAGGGGGAGGGGAATAGATCTACCATTTCTGGCCTGCAAATATGCAGGTTACCACTAGATCAGTAGAACCAATCAATTATTAATTATTTCTTTATTTCTGTAGAGAGTTTTGCAGTCCGAATATGAAACAACTTCCTTCCTTTCAGTGGCCTAATTTTGGTTCTATGTCTGTCAGCGCTTACCACCTGGATTCACAATTAGAAGGATTATTAGGCACCCTCCTGCCAGTCCCAATCAAGATTCTCTTCAACTGGGATCCATTGAAGATTCTGGTATTCTTTAATGGCAGCCATGTAGAGTGTTTTATTGTGGTTCAGCCTGCTGTTATGTTGATGTTATCAAAACAAATAACTATGGATAGATCTGACCAAATGAGTCTCTCGTTTACAATATTCAAAATCAGTTCTGGAAGGAGGGATGCTTTGCTGTCCTTCTCCCTTTTGCTGCTATGAAGGAAATCTCAATTTCACAGAGGTATTTTACAAAGGAAAGTTCATCCCTGAATAACTTCTGTCCTTAATGTGCCATTACTGATCTCATATCCTGGGCAGAAGTCTCCCCAATCCATTTCTGATGCAGTGGTTTCTAGGCTCTCTGCTTATACTTTCAGATGGGAATCATTAAGGAAATGGAAACTAGAAATGGCAAAGGGTGGCTTTTTGATCAGCTGGCAGAGCAATAGGTGATCTTTAGCTGATCAGCAAGTTCATTCCTTGTGATTCAGCAAGAGGAATAAAAAATAACAAAATTATTCCATTCTCTCAATTAGATTGGAAGAAAACCCAGAGTATAGCTTCACATGAAAAGAATGTGAGTTGTGCCCTCTTAAAATCAAATATCCGAGCTGAGCATCTGCTCAAGGGCACCTTGTTCTTTAATTCCAAGCGTGTGTTTGCCCCTGAGCCACTATCTGGCATCTGTCTCTTGGTGATGCATAGCAGGATTCTAATAGCAAACAAAATAAATTCAGCAGGGTTTGAGTAAGCACAAACATTCTTGCAATCCTGAGGTCTGCCAATACTAATATGCAGAACAAGCCTGCAGGGTACCAAAATTAAAGACATGGGACAGATGAATTCTTTCGTTGCAAAGCTCCAGGGGGACAATCAGATGATGGGGGAGGACAGTTCATGTGGCCAAGGATGCACTTATCATTTTTCAGGAGCTGAAGGCCACATGTCAGGGATGGGACATCACTGAAATGCATAACATTTGTTTGGAAGAATTTTTGAAGAACTCTTTGTTTCATAAAATTGATGTGTTTCAGACAAGGTATACAGGAGGGTTTTTCTATTTCTCTCCTCAAAAGTGGAGAAAAATGTATTTTTCACTTTACAGCAATTATATTTTCTATGTGAAGAACAGCTACAGTGCTGAAGCTCTAGGGTGCCAGGTCCTGCTATACAGAGTTCCTGCTAAATCATAAGAATATTTTTATTGGATGTCTTATGGCATTATTCTTTTTTTTTTTTTTGTAAAAAGTTTTTTTAATTTTTTTTAAAACATAAACATAAAATACATCTTTTTAGAACGAAGCATTGATCCGGTCATAAATTGGTACAATCACAAATTCATCTTTAACAACTCATCTCCACTAATCATCATCTTATAAAAATAATAAAAAAATAAAACAGAAAAAAAAAACCCAGCTCATAATAACTCGCTCAAAACAATTACCTTTCTATTATTTCACCTCAAATCTTAATTTCCAAATAACACAACTTAATGTTTTACACAATTGCTTCTCTAAATTCTATCTATTTTATAATACCATTATCCAAAAACCCGTTGCTTAAATCTTTAAATCCTAACTCAATATCATTTGATTATCTTTTCTTTTTGTTTAGATGAATGTATCTTAAAAATATAAATCATGCTATTATCATAAACAATATCTTAACTATCACTCACAACAAATCATCTTCATTACTGTTTATCTCAACATAATCATCCTAATTTTACTATTAATCACAATATAACCATCTTTAATTGTTTATAACAGCACATTTTCTTCATCTTAATCCTCATCTTTTATTTTTAATCCCAACAGTCATTTTCATTTTTACTGTTAAACCCAGCATAATCATTTATTTTTACTGTTATTCCCAGAAAAATTATCCTTATTTTTACTGTTAAACCCAATATAATCGTTTTTGTTTTTGCTGTCAATCCCAACATAATCATCTAAATTTTACTGTTAAACCAGTATAATCATTTTCAAACTCAGCATAAGTTTCTTTAATTTTACTGTTATACCCAGTATAATCACTTTATTTTACTATCAATCCCAGCATAATTATCTTTATTTTTACTGTTATACCCAGTATAATCATCTTTACTTTTGCTGTCAATCCCAGCATCATCACCTTAGTTTATTGCTTGTCCCAGCATAATCACTTTTTTTAACCATCCATCTATATATTATTTATTCATATTCAGTCTCATTATCATTATCATCTTTGTAAAAATTTAACATTAAGACTTAGTTCTTATACCAAACACATCCTTTTATGAGTTGATAATTTCTGTTAACATATTCTGTTCCTCTTATATTCTAACTTCCCTCTTTATTTCAATTTTTTTTATATATCTATAACAAATTCTTCTTGTATTCATATTCGTTTATTCATCTATAGAAACCTCCTTTTTATTATTGCTTTCCATCTATACATTGCCTTTTCATTTTTAATCACATTATTTTCTTCTTTTTTCCCAGCTGTGTGTATCTTGTTCCTCGTTTCCTTATCTGTTACCATATATTTCATTTCAATTTCAAAGTTCCCAATTTTAATTCTCCATATATCAATTTAGTTCTTTTTCTTACTTCTATTTCAAGTAAATTATATCAATTTTCTTCTTTTGTTTCTGCGCCATTTGACTTCTTTTGTTCCTGCGCCAATTAATACCAATTATAGGAGTTCCGTTATATTTTCCCTTTCTTTTCGCCAAAGTCGAGTTGCCTGCAGACAAAGAAAAAATACCTCCACCGCCAAGGTCCCATGGTTGTGTTCTGTAATATTCACAATGTTCCCAAACAAAGAGCAAATTACAATGTTTCTTTTTGAACCAGAAGGTGTCTCTCCATAATCCACAATTTTCATTAGTCACGCAAGTAGCCATTTTATTTCAATTATTTAATGTACCTGCTTGATTCTCTCCTTCTTCTGTGTTTTAAAAATAATATTTCTTTTTTCTTTAACAGTCCAATTCAAATTTAAAACTTTGCTCAGTTTTGAGCCAAGTCTCAATGTTTATTTTTCGGATTTGTTCTATTCACACATCAATTTTCTGTCGGGTCTTTTTCTTTTCTTTTAAAAATTGCATCCTAAAAGCTTCTATGCTCCGTAGTTCCACAGCTGCTGTTTTAAGGCTAGGGGTCTTACAAGTAAAAAACCATTGCTCCAAACGTTGTTTTGAGCCTGGGTTTATTGTCACTCACCCAGCTTCAAAGAGCATTGTTCCTTTCCACTTTCCTCCTGCACATCACTTTGGCCAGTTTGTCCCAGCTTCGTGGCAGCCGCCATGGCTGCCGCCCCCCACTGCCGATATACAAAGAGTTCCCTCTGACCTCCAAGGAACTTGCCTGTTCCTCTTGGTCATCCGAGGCGCATCTCTTTCTACCCTGTCCCTGCAGGACGGTTCTGGTCCGAAAACCCATCAGCAGCGGTTCGGCAGTCGGGGTTTTCACTGGGCTCCTCAGAGTCCGCTATTCCCCGGCTGTCTAGCTGCAATGCCAAACCAGAAGTCTGTCCCAATCTTATGGCATTATTCTTAAGCAAATTATTTTTCAGAGACTCCAAAAGGGGCTGGGCTTCCTTCATTGATTCAACTCTATTCCTGAAAGACTCTCAGAACCCGGACTTTGTAAATGCTTATCAGCCAAAGAAATTCCAGAAATGTTCACTATTTGACAAAAATGTAATAGGATTATGGGACCAAGGTGGTTACAATGGTTCAAATTTTAAGATATAGCAAATCCTGGATATTCATGAAATTTATATAACAATAACTCACAGGACAGTTATGATGACAGCAGGCTCTGGACAAATAATCCAATTCCTCAGGACAAAAATTGTAATTTTAACATTATGAACTATACATTCCAATACAAATATAGTTTTATGAACCATGAGCATCACTGCAATTATTAGAATTCAGTCCAGGTTGTACTGACTAATGATTCTCCCAGGCAATTGTTACCTATTTTGTTTTAATTTCTCCACATTTGTCTTTTGAGTGTTGTGGATTTCTTTTTGCAGAACAAAATTTTTGAGTTAAGCACAGTTTTATTCTTATACTTGAAAGCCTGGCTCTCTAATCCTAGTTGTGTTAAACTGTAAGCAAAAGGAAACACTCAAACCATGCTAACTAACAAGTTTCATAGTTGATGTTCATAATTCAGAACAACAAAATTAAGCCCTGGTATTTAAAATATTGATTACAGGCATACAGAAAGATCAGACCCACTAACTTCATTATTTGAATCGAAATGTTTTGTTTGCTTTTCTGCTCCTCAAAAAAACAAAGGGTAGTTAATTTTTTAAAAAGGTTTGTTTTAGCATGCTGAGGATATCTTTCACTCAGGAAATGACTGTTTCATACCCCACCCACATGGAAAAAATATTGCAATATGTATACATATTACTTTATTTTCCTTCTTGTGCAAGAGTTTGTGCAGTGAAATAATGATAGATTAGAGAACCTAATTGCATGCAAAAATGATATAGCCTGAAAAAGAAAAAAAATACCTTGCACGAGCAGAGACCTTAAAGAGACCTTATCCCAAAAGAGAAATGCATACATGCTTCTGAATAGTACTACACAAAAGATGCACACCCAGCACAGATAGATAAAAACTGAAAGTGTCCAAACTGCCATTTTTCTCGTGTGTTAATGCTTTACCATCTAGGCTAAGCCTTTTTCTTCATCTAATGGCTGTTGCAACCAATTTATCCTCAAGCAGGAGAGCAAGAAGACATGAAATATCACCTCTTCTTTAAATTATCCACTGCTTTCATGATTGATTATTATTTTTACAACCCTTTAGTAAGTTGCTCTTGTTAGCTGAGGAGTATGCTAAAATTGGTAAATGGCAGCTATTTTTAAGATTATGGTTTTGGGGATCCTATCCCCCCTTTTTAAATTGAAATAAGTGTACAATTGTTACAAATTTGTTGCAGGCGAGATCTTTCTCTGAGAAAAGAAGTGGCACCTTTTTCATATCTAAAACTACCATCCATCCATCTCACCAGAAGACTTGGAAATTGTAACTCAGCAATACCTAAAAGCCTGCAAATTCCTATCTCTATGCTGTATCAGTCCAATAAAGGCATTTAGTAAACAGAAAGGTCTTCTACTTTAATTAGAAGACCGCTAAAGTAGAAGAAGAGAGTCTTTTACTTTAATTCCTCCATTTAAGAGATTACGTGGTATCAGAATGGGCTAGTGACTCTGTGTTTTATCTACCTTGTTTAGATTCAGATTTCAATTTTCAATCCCATGAAAGTACAACTTCCTAGGTTAGAATAAGGACGACACCGGTTCATAGATAAATAGGAGATGCACTTTTTAATTTAACAACCAAAATGTATGCAGTGATATTTTTTAGACTATAGACTTTGCACTTTCTCCTATCTTTTTAAAATTACACCATTTTTTTTAAAGAAGACCATACAATAGTTACAACAGTCAATGCATTCTCAAATCAGATTCAGGAAACAGGGGCACCAACTCATCCAAATGAAATCTTAGCTTCTCATTTCTTTTGTGAGCCATTATGAAAAAGTGTACATATTCTTGAATTTTTTTTTAAATGCTATATCAGAAAATGAAGAGGATACATGCAGAATATGAGAAAAAAAGCAAGCATGATCGTAGGTGAAAGGGGGAGAAAAGTCTAAAACTTCATGCTTTTATGCATGTCTGTGTATGTTGCATATTACTTCTGACAATGGTTTGTCAGAGAATGGCGTTTTTTAAACATTCAATCCTATTGTCAAGGCTAATGACACACCACACTTGTCTGATGTGCCAGTGACAGGAATAGAAATTGCAACTAAACTTTCTTGAGTAAATGTTGTATAAGGAGAGAGACAGACTGAGCTGCATATTTCTAAACATAGCTGACCATGTGATTATCAGCCTTGGTGAGCAGATTAAATTCACATAGCTATTTCCCCAGTGGATGTAATTTCCTACATATAAGATGCACATGGCTGTGTACATTTAGCCAATGACAGCTACACTTTGAAGTATGCCTCCACTGTAGCAATACTGGGCTTTTCTGCAAATTGCTAAGTTAAATTCAGTGCTTACTGTGTTAAAGAGAACTTTCTGATATTTTCTGTTTAATGAAATTAGGTTGATTCATAACAGCTGTTGAAAGAAAAATCAAAGAGAGCCATACCCAATTGAACTAACTTCAAGGCTATGAATATTGCTTTAAATTATCTTGGATAATTTGGTCAAACACACATCTACTTTTAAGGGCTTCTACATAAAACAAATATAGCAAAATAAGCACCGGAATATACTTCATTGTTCTTTATTTAATAAATATATTATTTATTAAAGCAATGTATATTCAGTTTTAACTATATTGCTCAAGTTAACTGAAGATATCAAGCAAACTTTTCAAAAGCTTATTAAATGTCACCATTAAATTCACATCAAAGTAATGAAGCAGCACAAAAAAAATGAGAGAACAAAGAAGCATTCACAGGGAAACTCATTTCTCTCTATATCTCTCTCTTTTTTGCTGACACTTTTTTTAAAAAAATGTATTTGGTGAATTGGATGAACAAAGTTGTTCTAAATCAAGGTAATCACATAATGAACTGAAATGAGCTGTTTAAAATTTTATTTATATTTCATTTTATTCTTTTAATTTCATATGTGCTACCCTGCAATCATAAGAAAGTAATTGGGTTATAAATATTTTAATAAATAATAAGCAAATTGATGCATTCATAAATATGTTCAAACATTGTATTCTCTCAGTCTCTGCAAGACTTTTCTGCATTGACTAGGAACCAGAAGTGGGCTGCTGGAGGTTTGCAGGGGTTTGGGAGAACCTCTAGCTAAGATTCTGTGCAGTTCAGAGAAACTGCAAATTCCACTCCTGGCTGGCCCCGCCCGCCCATCCCTCCCCTCCCCTCCCATGAGTCCCCACTCGGCCCGTTTTGGATGCAGGTAAGTGCAGGGTGCTAGTGGAGGCTCTGGGAGGGCGAAAAATGGGCCTACCAGAAGTTCGGGAAGACTGGAAGTGGGCCCGTTTCCAGCCTCCAGAGAGCCTCCAGAGCCTGGGGAGGCTAACTAGGCTATGCCCACCATGGCCACACCAACCCATCAACTGGGCAGAGAACCCCTTGCTAAAATTTTTGAAGCCCACTCCTGATGGGGACAGTTCTTTATGCTGAGGATGAGCTCAAAACAGATCTCAGTTTCCAATGCCAGCAACCATAGGTGATGCCTTGTGAGCTGCCTTGCTCTCTTTTACAGAGGATGATAGATCTGCTCCTGTTCTCCTGATTTGGCATCTGACAACTGAAGGGAAGATTATAATGGGGTGTCAGCTGTCTATTTATTTTTGTAGACATTAAAAAGGATTCTTCCTGCTCAAGGCAAAGCAAGTCTAAAGGTGTTAGAACTGGAAGGAATTCCTCCTCCATTGAAAAGAAGTATCCTGTATATCTATTCTGAGAATTAACCCTCCTGTTTTAGTATATTCAATTCTATTTTAGCTACATTAGACTCTCCTTAATAAATGCGTACTAGTCTGATGATTCCTTTGGAAGCTTAAATCTGTCAATCATCCACTTTTAGGGTGTTTAAAAATATATTACCATTATTTTTATCGTTCTTGCTGTTGGTTGCACAATCAGCCAGATGTTTAGATTGGATTTGGCATTTTTTAGCCACTTATTGAATTCTTCCAAGGGACTAGAGGTAGGCAGATGTTTTTCTTTGAGAGTGTTAAAGATATCTGTGCGGAATGTAAACTCCTCCAAGTCAAGCTACCTTTTGTAATAGTGATGTAATGTCATGTAATGGGTTGGATTGCCAGGACGGAGGGGCTGCATTCCAGAGGAGTAAGAGACAACTTAGTTCAGATAGTTTGTGTGAGAGAAAGAGGGGGAAGATATCCCCTTCCCAATAGTTTTCTGAGTATAGGTTTGTGTAGATATCAGACTGCTTTACTTTGGCAAAATTCTGTCTATAGGCAGTTAAAAAAAAATCTGCTTAGAAGTGTCATTAGATTTTTTATTTTTTATTTTTTTGGTTCTTGGGGCTTGACAGGTGATGGTGATCTTATCAATGCCAATGATGTTCAAGTGGTGCTCCAGATGTTTTGGAATTGTACCCACGGCACCTATTACTATTCGTAATTGGTACTGTCTTTTATTTTCTACTTCTTTTTCTTTGGATTTAGTGAGTTATTTGTCTTCTTTTCCGCTGTGTCTGGGAATTGCAACATCCCCATCCATATTTTTTTTATCTTTCTTATCAACAGTTGTTAAATCTGGGATGTTGTGTTGCAGGTGCTTTTCTGTTCTAATTGTAAAGTCCCAGAGCATTTTAGTTTTTTCAGTTTCTATTATGTTGTCTATTTTGTGGTCTCACAAGTTCTTCTTTGCAGGAAAAAAAATGATATTTCTTGTAGATATGCCAGCGCACCATTATTGTTACTTTATCATGTCATTGTTTGCAGGCTATGTAATCTTCTTGTAGCAGTAAGTAATCCACCATTTATTTAGCTTCTTTGAAGAGATGGCTGTTGTATCCTCTCAATTCTGGCTTTGTATCACTTGTTACTGAAGACCTCACCTGGAAAAACAACATGATCCAGGTGGCCAGGAAGGCCCAACAGAGACTCCATTTCTTGCGTAAAGACAGGGTGGAACAACAACTGATGACTTCTTTTTATCGGTCCACAATAGAAAGCATCCTCACTTATTGCATCATGGTATGGCATCCTGGTCTGACAGCCACGGATAGAAAAACACTACAGAGGGTGGTGAGTACAGCACAAAACATTGTGGGCTGCCCCCTGATACCACTAGACGAGATTGCTAGGACTTGCTACCTTAGAAGAGTGAGGAAAATTCTCAGGGATGACTCTCACCCTGGTCATCACTTCTTTACCCTCCTATCATCGGGAAGGAGATATAGAAGTATAGCCAGCCACACAAATAGTCCGAAGAACAGTTTTTATCCATGGGCTGAGACTCCTGAATGAGAAATAATATCATAACTATGTAGTATGATGGATTGCAGGGCCGGCGCAATGTGTAACATGTTCACACTGGTGCAATAGGACTGGGTGTTTTGTTAATATGATTTATTGGGTTAGGGATTTTTTGTCTTCACTGTGAGTTGTATTGTGTTGGGAGGGGTGCACTGAGGGAGCTCAACCAATCTCATTGTATATATGTTGTGCACTGACAATAAAGATTTGAATTGAATTGAATTGAAGATTGATCTTTGTGCAGCCAGCTTCACAAAGCTGTGGGGCTCTCCCCACAATCTCTTCCTCAAGTTTCCTGCTCTTAGCCATTGGCAAGATTCCAGTTTCTCCAGTATTCAATAAACCTTAATAGTGTACTAGCTTCAGTGCATCTTCTTCACTAACCTTCATATGTTACTCTAATGTCCTTTTTTCTTCCTCAACTGTCTAGTGTACTTGCAACATTCCATACCCATCTATGTTCCTTGGTAAGTAGAATCTGTCAACAGCACTGCATGGCTAAACGGCATGATTCATAATATTTCCTATTGATTTGGGAGAGCCACCCACAATATCTGCTGGACCATCCTAAAGATGATGTGTTATGAAGTGGATACAGTTTTTCAGATTTACTCTCTCTTGAACTCTGGGCAAAACCAGGTGAAATTCCTGAAGTATGGTCTAATGATAAATCTGGGATGAGTCTGGCTCCTGAATAAGAGATAAGTGGATCTCTCAGCTGTCAGCTTGGCCACCTGTTTCTTGAACAGGTCTCTCCTAGGTTTTGAAATGCCCAGGGAGATGATCCTTGTTTGGGTCCATGCAGTAATGCTGTGTTCTTAGACAGAAGGGTGATGCCCCAGTCTTGAAAGAGGTGGTGACATACACCCACCTCAAGTGACTGTCCTTGGAATCAACAGTTTTTGATGATTACCAGTCTCTAATCTTCCTTATTGAGAAGGTGGTCCATCTGGAGAAGAACCCTGGAAGAAACAGATTATCCAGATTTATTTCACTTTGGTTTCAAACTACGATTTAATACTGAGGTAGCTTTGGTTGCGCTTGTTGTTGACATGTGGCAGAGTGGAGATGTTGGTGGTACATCCATCCTTCTGCTCATTGATCTCTCAGCAGTTTTCAGTACTGTTGATCATAATATCCTTCTGAGCCAGCTATATGGGTTGGGGTCTTTTCCAATTGTTATTATTGTTATTGAATGAGACATCAAAATATTTGCACATCTGAAGCTTTTGTCAAAATAACGAAAGTGTCATTCTACATTCATTAGGTGCAAGCTACTTCCTTCCATGCATGTATACAAGGATGTAATGTAGATCTAAGAGGGACAGAGCTTCTGTTAAGACATTTTATCACAGGCTTCTTTTTAATCCATCCCCCTCCTGAAGATGCATTTACATTTCTAGGACAAGCTGGTTTGATTTCAGAAAATAATAATTAAAAAAAACAATAGGAATTGTAATTCAGATATCACTATTGTCCAAGATTTGATGAGCGTATAAGATATATTATACATTCAATATATGGCCCAAAAGAACACAGTTATCTTTATAAGAAAAATGGAGAAAATGATTCAGTTATAATGGACATGTGAATCCAGAAATTAAAATTGTGGTTGGAAATCAGGGATATTTATTCTAGCCCTGCCTTGCCTCCCTCCATTCCAGCATTTTTTTTTCTCTTAATAGAGGACTGAGCTGGCATTGCACTATTCAATTGAATACTTGAAATAAGTAGAAGAAAATGAAATTTGTCATCATGCAAATTGCTACAATGCTGTGACTCACATCAATCAAATTCTGTACACATCTGTGGAGAAGGAACAGGATTATTAATAGAAATGTAGGCGTTACCAAAAACACAAAGCATTTATAAATAGTATAGTAATACTTTATTTATTTATTTATTTGTGTGTGTAAGTGTGCATACACACACACACACACACATATCAAATTTATAAGACCAGTCCTCTCAGAAGAAGTGACTCTGATTGGCATACAACAAAGATAATAAGACAATAAACATGTCTAAAACATCAAACTTTATTAAAGAGTGTTAAAAGCATAAGACACACAAGGTATTATATTAGCAAGGAAGCCTCCTCATGATCTCATCAATCCCCTGGGACCCCCTATCCCAAATTTCCTCTGCCTCTTTTACCTAATATAACAGAGAAGGCATGTTACATGTTCTATTGGCTACATAGCTGTATTTGGCAAGCCCTAGTTTTATGTGGTGGTGCTTACCTTGTGGAAATTTATCCTCCCCAGATGTAAGGTTGGCCTCATCATTTCTCAGCTTCCAACAATTCCTTAAGATTTGATTATGCCAGCAAGCCTAGGGACTCCATGAGATGAGTGAACTTGTGAAGTGGCTCCATTATTGTTAACAATTCTACCATTCGGATATTCCTCCATCTCTTCTTGATCGAAGAGGGATTGGCTCACTTGGAAGAAAGCTTTGGGTTGATAGTTGGAGGGCACAATAAGAAGGAAGAAATAACTGTTTTGTCTCTCTTGATACCACAATAGAGGCTCCTACTTATGTCTACTTGGGTTTACTCCTGGTTTTCCTCCAGCAGCGCTCCAGGCATCTGCTACATCATCCTCCAGAGGTTCTCTTAAACCAGTGAACACTCTAGTGAGAGTCTACATAGGAACTGATCTGATCTAAGGCTGAACTACAAATCTAATTTGAAGTGATGATCAAAGCCTGAGTCAAACCATATATCAGAGGCAAGAGCAAAGTTTCCTCTGAAATCCAGTAAGGACCATAGAGGAAAACTAGGCCTAGCTTTCTTCTGGGAGTGCTGTGGTAAACTCCAAGATGTCTGTCCATGACAAGGGACTGATGGTAATATCTCTCAATTCCAGCATGTGATGCCGTATATGGTTTAGACCTTGAAATAATCTAAGTCAGGCCCATGTTTCTCATAGTGGCCTTGAATCTCTGGGCTGCCTCTGAGTCCAGGCCAAGGGGTGGTAGTATGAAACCCCCCAGGATTCAGTTGCAAACCTCAAATAGCATAGGCAAGGAAGCAGCTACAGAGCAGGAATTTGTTGATTCCCATACCTTACAAATAGAGTTTCCCCTGGCAATCCTCAATCTCCTGAATCCCTAACCATAACTCTAATTCCACCCTACTTGGTCACAGCTAGTGCCAAACCTGAAATTATCTTCACACATTCAGAGAGGAGCTAAATACATGCTACCCCAAAGAGATAAAAAAGTTGAGTATCCTCTTCTGTTTTAGGCTTGAAATATTTCAGTGATAGAAGATAGCATGTCTAAGGAGAACTTTAAAGTCTGACTCCTCAAAATATTTCTTGGTGAGATGGGCAGCAAACAAATTTAATATATGAAATGAAAATAAAACAATAAAATAAAATAATGAACACAGTATTTCATATCTCAAATATTGAGAGTCTTTTCTTTTGTAAACTTACCTAGAACCTAGTTTTCAAACTAATTTTATTTTGGTGGCTTGTAGATTAATATTTTAAATTTGGCTTTAAAGGACAAACAAAGTGTACCTCTTGGATTAATCAATGATACTTTACTATGTACTGCATCAATAAGACAAAAGAGGTATCCATTAAATTGCCATTGAGGGAGCTATTCATGTTGTAAAATCTTACACCCTGTGCTATAAATATAATGAAAACAGATTGAACAATGGCAATGTAATGTTGAAGAGTCAACACATTATAAAAAAGAAGATTCTTATACCGTATCTTCTCCTTTCTCCTTTCTCCTCCATTGTTGATGAGAAATAGTAAATTCAAATATTTCTGGCAAAACAAACAGGTGGACTGTGTGGTTTTCTTAAGTTTTCACTTACTTATTTTTGGTTCTCTTCAGTAATTTTTACTCATCCAAGAGTCTCATTAAAGTCATGGACACTTATTTTTGGCTAGGATTGCATTGTGCTGTCCATATCTGATTCCCCAACCTACTCCCACATAAGGACACTCTATGTGCACCCAAATACATATAGATAACTTTTGTAACTCTTTTTGAGTAAAGCATTTCAAATATTTATTTGTTTCAATTTGTTGTACTATGTTGCAGCTTGATTTACAAATCATAATAAAAGCCAAACTGAATTTCCTATAATAATAGTTTGTAATAGTTTTGTTCTATGGATTAATTTGGCCATTGTAATTATTGGAATGAAAAAACAGAGCCCTCTTCCAGTTTTTCTTTCTCTCATTTGGCTCCTGGCATTTCTTTCTTTCTTACTGGCCTATGCCCATATCTAGGCAGCAAAATCAAGCATTTTTCTTTCCATTTTTTTTTATAATTTAAGAGATTTACAGAGTTGTTGTAACACTTAGCTTCCATCTTGCTTTCAGAAGCATCTTCCGAAAAGCAATTTAGAATGGAAAAAAGGAAGATTAGAAGAGAGAGCTTCTGGTTTTGTTTTTAAGACAAAGCAGCATTGAACTGGGTGAAGCATCAAAACTACACAGGTCATGGTAGTGGTAAGGATGTTGTCTCCAAAATTGGCCAGCTCATAATGTTCACAAATTGATTGTAATTTCCACTTGGGGTTAAATATTTAATCAGAATGTTAAATAAGGTATTCCAAATCTACCAATTCAATACATCTATAAATTAAGTGTTCCAAGGCAGATATGATGCTATCTTTAATTGTTCCAATTTTTGTTCTTGTTGACTGATGCAAAGAGATACAAATTTTAATTTAACTTTCTTAAATTTTTGAGAATTATCTGAACAATTCCCCCTACCAAGCATTGTTTAGACTAATAATATTCTGGTTAAATTCTATCAATGGCTTCTTGCAAGAATTATGTTTGGTAATTATCCCTTATCCAAATATATGATTGTGGCTTCTTATTTAACAAGAACATCTTATTTTAATTGTTTTTTTATCTGAAATTTAGCAAATTATAATTTAAAATTAATACTATTAATACTCTGAAGCCATTGTTGCATTTTATGGCTTTTTTCTCTACATAGGCTTTTGTCGACAAATAGGTAGTCACTAACGTAAGGAAACTCTGTAGCTTAGTTTTCATTTTTAAAATATTCTTATTTTCCAATGCTAAACCTCACAATTCTTTAGAGAATAGAATTGTGCTGGGATATTTATTTATATATGGTATTTAGAGCTGCAGCCACAGTGATAGACACCATTCATGCCAGTGCTAATTTAGTGCATTGTTCTGTTTAAATTCAGTTGAAGGGATCTCGCTTTTAAGGAGTCTTAGTCATGAACTTTAGGTTATATGTTTTTTTGGTAGTTTAATAGTTATGAGACTAAATTGTTAGCTATCAGTTATTGGTATAAGTATAACTGGATTTTCTTCTACTGGTTATTAGTCAATTAATTTTATAACATAATTGTTATGTTGCTGGTTGTTTTTTATTGGTGTGCATTGTTCAGAATGTTTTTATGGAGCTAGCATACAAAGCTGAAAGAGATGTATGCACCATATATAATAATAATTTATGGGGAAAATATGACAATCCTAATATTTCCCCAGATACAGTCTTCAAACATATTTCTTTTATAACTACCACTGTTAAACATAAAAAAATGATTTCACACTCTCCAGTGGCCCTAAAAATCAAGGTTCAAGATTACTTTATGGTCCAAGAAACATCCAAGAAACCTTTTCCATATTGGCTCCTATGCCATAGTCTCTCCATACCTTCTAAAACATAAAATGTTATTATTGGCTAGTCGTTTATTAATTCAGAATCTGCCATGAATAAAAACAGATGTGCTGACAGCCTTGACTTTCATGGTTTACATCCTTGCAGCAACTTCATTTAATTTTGAACTGATAGGGATATCCCGCTGAAAGATACCACTATTTTTTTCAAGGCAGCTGACAAGTGAATGGGATATGTGATTAGGTGATGGAATATAGTAAGGAGATGGATACCTAGGAAGGAGGGATGCATTCCAGAAGAGTAAGAGGCAAGTCAATCCAGATATTATGTGTGAGAGAAAGAGGGTGAAGACAGCTCCTTCCTAACAGTTCACAGGGCATATTGTAGATATTAGAATCTGGCAAGGTTTTGTCATAGTGTGAAACAATAAAAGAACTTGGTTTAGAAGAATCTCCATATGTCTCCCTTGGTTTTGGGCCTGACATATCATTCATTGATAAATCTGAATGATAGAAATTTAATTTTGGTGGCAACATATATTGTTTTTTTTCTGTCAACATTAACCAAAAAGTTATTACTTTCCCCCCGATATTACAATTACTTTCTAATGGATAGAATGAACTATTTCATAGAGATTTAGTTAGATCTCAGATTGATTGATCAGAAAGCAGCCAAATTTTCTTCTATTAGATTTGGAGATCATCCTGATTCCCAAATCCAAAACACAGTTTAGAATCATAGGTCTCTGATTTTCATTTTGTCCATACTTCCTTGTTTTATTGTATTTGATACCTTCTAATGTATTCTGTCAAGGATCTAAATCTAATCATCTAAATCTAAATCTAAATCCAAATCCAAATCCCTATTCCTATCTAATGTCTGTCTGTCTGTCTGTCTGTCTGTCTGTCTGTCTGTCTGTCTGCCTATCTATCTATCTATCTATCTATCTATCTATCTATCTATCTATCTATCTATCTATCATCTAGAAAAGAGCATGCATTTCCTTAGTGATTGTTATTAAAGAATTCATCAGACTTTACTGCAGTGTGAAATTTATGCTGGGTCATAAAGTATAATTGTCTTTCATTATCAGTAGTAAAAGATTTTCACTTTGCTAAGTTTGCTAATTTTTCCTGATAGCCTTCAGATGTATTAGGCTACAACTCCCAATTTTCTGTTGGCTGGAAATTCTGGGATTTGCAGTCCTAGCAAAAAGGATATCAAGTAGGGTAAGTCTGCAGAATTTTTTCAGTAGCTATATTTAAACATGAACTGGAAGATAAAAAGAAATAAATTGACCAGCATGGGATCAATGAAATGCTGGTGAGTTTATTGCATGCTATAATAATAAGATTAGGCCTAGTGTGTATGAGCAATGATGAAAATCACTCTCCCAGCATGCAAAAATGCAATAGGTGTTCTCAGGTAGCCTGATGGAGATCATACTTGTAATCTTCAAGAACTGGTGTTAGTTATTGTGGAAAACCTTCAGCGTATCTTGCTGGTGGCAATGGTTCTTATAAATGCTGGGATTGGATTTAATAACATGTGAAGCAACATAGGTTGTTTATCCCATGAATGAACACTGCTTACCTGTCTCTTCATTTCCTTCTCCCAAACAGTGCTAATATCACATTTTCATAACAAATTCATTGGAAGCCATTTTACACATGCTTATTTTGTTGTCTGTAGATCCGTCCTTCTCTTTTACCTTATGTACATTATGATAGGGATTGGCCAAGCCTTTACAGATTTCACTGTTCACTTCAGTGAAAGAGTCAGTTCTATGTCAAATGCCTGCAGAGCTAATTTCTCTACTGAAAGTAATAAGAAAATTATACATGATACATGATAGAAACTTCAGATGCCTACCAAGGCAGCTGAGAATAGAGGCAGAATATTCCCTTTAATAATTCATTGATTTAATGCCTTCAATATTAATCTAAATTCTGCCCTTTTTTTGTTTCTAAGTACATTTCCTTCAAAAGTCTTAAGCGATGCCCTCCTGGGACGACTACTAAATGGAAATTTTTATCATGAAAGTAGGGGAAATTATTAAATGCATTTGAATTAATCATTTGGGTAATCATGTGAACTGGTTTAATTTTATTTAGATATGAATGAAATAAAATGAAATTTATCTTCATTTATATTTAAATAAGTGAACCACTAACTAGGCATAAGTATAAAATACGAGGTAGATTGTTCTCCTTCTTTCATTTCTTTCATAGTTTATAATGTTAGTTTCTTTTGGGGTTGTTTCTTTTCTGTTTTTTAAGGTGAAATATTGTTTTGTTAATTGTGTATATAATAAATAAATATGTGTGGGTAAATCTTTTGCTATAGTTATTATTTGTCATTATCATATCTCTTAAATTATCATTGCACTATTACAACTTTCATTAGTTATTGGTTGCTCCACTTTTTATATTAAGCTGAAAAAAGCTTAAATGAATTTTCTGATTGGAGTTGAGTTCAGCAACCTTTTCGAGTAGCAGGCACTTTTGAATAATTCTAGGCAATGTCACAAATGAAACCATAAATGAACAAATCTCACTCCACAGAAAACTGCTATGTTCTGAGGTGCTGTTTGGAATAAAACCAAAATCCAAAGCATTGAAAATTTTTAGAATTTTTTTTTAAAAAATAGAGTATTTTGAATGAATTTGAATATTATTTCTAATCATATATTCGACTTTACATTTTGCAAAGGAGGGAACATAGGGAGTGAAAGAATTAATCTGTCTTTGACAATGGTATAGCTTGGGCTCCCATCTTTTCTTAGGTTTGCTAACAATAAAGACAACATCTACTTTTTAATTGCAGACATCTGTAACAATAGCACATAAATAGAATAATAGAAAAGAATAATATAACTAGTGTAGATAAAAAGTAGACTCTTAATCAAACTGGCAAATTCTAATAGCTGAAGATGTCAATCTTCCTTAGTGGAACTTAATTAAACAATGACTTATAATTAGATAATAATAGACATATTTTAGGACCCTTCACACATTTTCCTGTATTGGTACATACCAAATTTCCTTCAAAGTAAGCAAATTTTTGTTATGATGACTGCAGACTTTCCTAGACAGAAAGCCATTACAAGAATGATTGCCAGACTACTTTATCTTTTCAGACAGGAAGATAACTTTGACAAAAAAACAAAACAAAACCCAGCAACATTAAAAAGATAGATACCTTACATTTCACATTTTCTAGCATTGAAATTTAAAAGTAACTATACAGAAAGTATATGACTTGTTATACACGCAATCACTGATGTTAGAAGGACATACATGGTGACGTCATTTTATTTCTGATGAATTTGTCAAATTTTTGCAACTCCAGTATCGTGCATAAAATTTTAGTTCAGTCCAACAGGATAGATTCCCTACTCCAAGAAGTTTACCATCTAAAGATCTGTTTGAAAGCAATGGAGCAGAGCAGCAGAAAGAAAAAATGGATTCAAAGAATAGCAGCAACAGCCATATGCTCAGATTTAAGCTTAGATATCAACTAAGCTCATTGATTACCATTTCTTTCCCCATATATTCCAACATGGTTTGCAAGAAACAGCAGAGCTCTGTTACAAAATAAAAATCTATACAGATATTAGACACAGGTAGAGATTTTAAAAGGTCATCATAAAAAGAGACGCCACAGGCTTCTTGGAAAAGATATGACATATGAACTGAACTAGGCCAATAGCCTCCAGCAGATGACTTGACCCAAAAGAGCAAGCATATAAAGCAGCAAGAGGATAATATTTCCTGAACCACAAAAGGTCTTATGCTGCTTAATAAATTTGTTCTAATGCTAATTATTAAAGACAGAGTCCCACAGCATTAGAAACTAAAAATATTCTACTTAATAAAAACAACTTAGGAGAAAATATAAACATTGGGTCAGAGGCAATGTTGGATACACACAACCGAACAGTTTGCTATACCTCAACTACTGGATAATTGATGGTTCACTTTGTTGTAGGAACTGAGCTCTAGTCTTAGCATGGAGGAATACCCTGTTTCCTCCAAAATAAGACATCCCCTGATAATAAGCCCAATTGGGCTTTTGAGCGCATGGCAATTTATTTCAGGGTTCAAAAAAATATAAGACAGGGTCTTATTTTTGGAGAAACACGGTATGTGAACTACCACATTATTAATCCATAATACAATTTATTTATTTGGTCATAGAATGACAATATCTACAAAAGATATTTTGTATTCTGGGTAATCATTTTGTGCGAATTAATATCTTGAAATGTGTGACCATTCACAACAGACATAAGTATTAAAAACAGTATCATTCTTAATACTTATAATATTATATTATTAACTATAAATGTTATAATTATTATAATTCCAAATGGACAGAATACTTAAATACATTTAATTCTGCTAGTTCATGCTTGATTGGGGGGAAAAAGGCAACAGTTTAGTAATAGGAGGGTGAAATCTCTCCCACTGCTCTCTCCCTGTTATCATTTCTGATGCCAAATTTGTGTTCAAATAGTCTGTGCAGAATGTAGACAAACACCATTTATAGATTTGTTTTTCTTTTTTAAAAAAAGTGGTTGCTAAATCTCTGAAAGCTGCTTTCTAAATAAAATAGAGACACTCTAAACATGTTGCTAATCAAAGTATAACTGCATAAAGAACACAATGTGTGCCATGATTCCTGTTCCACAAAATGACCTGTGCATGAACAACAATGGTCCTAGGTATTGTATATCTCTTATTTGCAGGTGTTGGAAGATCGTGGGATGGATAATGAGATCATAGGGTACCTTTTCAAAAACCATCCAATCTCAGTGGGGAAAAAGGCTATTGGTCCATAATAACTGGCTCTACATTGAGAGACAGTATACAGTATCTGCAGCTCCTGCCCACAAGGCAGTAATCTTCTTTAATTTGAAGTCTACACACCAGGATGGTCTGTAAAAGCTTTTAGAATTTTCACTAAATGCAAATGTAAGCCTCTCTCTAAAGAGAGAGAGAGAGAGAGAGAGAGAGAGAGAGAGAGAGAGAGAGAGAGAACATTTCAACCTGTCAGTAGTGACTGAGATTGTGACCTTTTACAAGCTGTCTTCCTCACCTAACAGAAGCTCTTAAATAATAACATTGCTATTTTTAACCCTCCACCCAAAGCACATTGTCAAACCTTCCCACAAAAAAGCATAGTCAAACCATCCTACATTCCAGTATGGCTAGAAAGAATAGTAAGGTAGTGTTTATGCAGGAAGGTTGAATTCAACAAAAGAGAAATCCAGGATCTAAAGAACAATAAGAATATTGGAATCCCCGGGCAATATATAATGTAGCAGAAAGCAACAATGAACAAATTCATGTTTATCACTTAAAATAGCTGGGCTTTCATTCTGTGTACTGAATGAACTGCATTTTAGGTAGAAAATTGGAGCTGGCACTGATCCTTAATTTTTAATAATTACCAGATAACCCTTTGACCCATTAGGTCAATTCCTGAGAAAAAAGTAGTCTTGTTAATGTGCACTTTTGGCCTATAATGAACATTAAATTTTAGGCTGATTGTATATCTTTTACCCTAATGCCAGGTGGTCAAATTATCATCATCTCAGGAGCGTATATATCATAAATAACTGTAGTGGCAAACCAACTTCAATTTTAAGTCAATATTT
The DNA here is from genome assembly GCF_029215685.1 of Pituophis catenifer annectens. Classification (NCBI taxonomy): domain Eukaryota; kingdom Metazoa; phylum Chordata; class Lepidosauria; order Squamata; family Colubridae; genus Pituophis; species Pituophis catenifer. The sequence goes on from NW_027256886.1 coordinate 23,893,254, forward strand.
ACTTCTTTAAGAGATAAACAGAATAACCACAGATGGCCAAAAAATCAGTGGGAGCCAGAGCAACTTCTGACTTCCTGGAGGTTTCCCCATTGAATTTGTTTGTGGGAAGCTGCAGGGAATATCAAAATTCACAATCACATGGCCAGAGACATTCTGCAATGGGCACAACTTTGCAAATTAAACTGGTGTGAACATTGTGAAAAGTTCCTAAAATACTTCAATAGATTGAATACTTCATTATGATTAAAATTAGTATTTCAGGCAATTCTGAGCACTATTTTGGCAGGAGTTAAGTGTAATAAATAAATGCTTCTATAGCTTCTTTTATGCCATTTTATCTCCTAGGCTTTTCTAGCTACAAAACAGACTTCTGATGCAGTGGTGTTTTTTTTACAATAATTCTATATATATGAAATATCCACACAACTTTATCAAAAAGTCCCTGACCACTCAACCCAATACAGCACAACCAACACAAACCCTAAAAAAGGAATTACACTGCCATACATCAAGAATATCTCAGAATCCCCAACAAACTACTATAACCACATGAAATCATCAAAGGTACTTGTGACCCAGATTCACAGTTCTAATGTCCCCTCCCCCATGATCGTATGATTGAATTTTAGGCATTTGGCAACCAACATGCATTTATGGCCATTTGCAGTGGCTTGCAATCATGTGCCCACAATTTACAATATTTTTTGTGCAAAACTGGCGTTTGCTTCCAGTTTCCAGCAAAAAATTCCCATTGGAGCTAATGGGATCCAATGGAGATAATCAATCTATTTTGGTCACATGATTACCTTACTGTAAGTCTGGCACAACCATAATTCTGTGCTCAATTATGGTCATAAGTCAAGGGCTACTTGTAAATAAACCATATTGGACTACTTTATAGTGACTTTGAGTAGATGACTTTTGATTCTATTTTTTTTTCCTATAAGATTTACATGCCTGTTAAAAATAAGACCACTATACATGAAAAATTTTAAAAAGCTATAGAATGGGGTATTTTTTCTTCTTAAATGGTAATACTCTGCCCAAATCACCATAACAATTCTGTAGCACCTACACATATGCTGGACTGAGTTCCCATCTTTGCTCCATCCAGTGCTCGGGGGAAGAGTCAGGTCTTCATGGCCTTCCATAAGACTAAGAGGGCAGGACCTCAGATTCACAGGGAAGATTGTTTCATAAGGCAAGTGTCAATGCTAAAAGACATGTGAAAGGAGAGCCGATGCAGCTGACACATCATGTTATGTTATAACATAAGCAAATTTCAGAGTGCCTAGAACTGCATTTGCTGTTGTATTCTGTACCAGCTAAAGCTTCTAGGTGATCTTCCAGGGCAACCCTGTCTAGAGTTCATTGCCGTAGTATTTGTCTGCCTTTCCCTTCTCTTTGACTTATGGTGCTAAGCCACTATTAATCTGCTGAAAAGTTTAAGACATGGAGCACCCACCTGAGGTAGACTGCCTGGGTCCCTACAGCTCACTCACCCTTTCTGCAATCACTTGCATATCTTCTGTATCACTCACCATACATAAATTTAGGCATAATAGTATTGCATTCCTCCAAAAGCAATTGTAGTTTTTAGCAATAGCACTTAGACTTATATACAGCTTCACAGATCTTTTACAGCACTTTCTAAGCAGTTTACAGAGTCAGCATATTGCCCACAATAATCTGGGCCCTAATTTTACCCACCTTGGAAGGATGGAAGGCTGAGTCAACCTTGAGCCATGTGAGATTCAATCTGCCAAACTGCTGGCAGCTGGTGATCAGCAGAAGTAGCCTACAGTACTTCACACTAACCACTGCACCAGTGGTGGATTGCTACCAGTTCTCCCTGGATCAGGCGAACTGGTAGCAGCGGTGGTGGCAGCAGGCTTCACCTACTCTCCCAGACCGGGGTGGGTTCTACTTACCTTTACTACCAGTTCACATCGTGCCCGTACGCGCAGATCACCTATGATGATATCCGGGTCAGTGGGCAGAGCCTCCCACCAGTTTTACTACTGGTCCAAACCAGGGGCAACCCACCACTGGCCCGGAGCTTCTGTGCATGCGATCTGGTAGCGACAGGTTTTGAAACCTGCCCCAGCACTGCGCCACCATGGCTCTTAACTACGTGCATTGGCAAGATAATTTCTCAAGTATTTAGAAATCCAGAGAAATCTCTTTAAGAGGAGGAGGAGGAGGAGGAGGAGGAGGAGGAGGAGGAGGAGGAGGAGGAGGAGGAGGTGGTGGAGAGATCAGAATACTATACATTTTTGGCTTTCTTCCTATGTATTAATTATTGCAAAATCACAGCTGCATCAAAAGCCTGGATTTCTGATTTTACCTTTCAAAGTGTTTTGTTTTTGTTTTTTCTCATCAGAAAAGTTTTATTTTAAAGAAATGTCTAGCCAGTGTGCTGCCAGTCATTGTTAATGCTATTCAATGAATGACTAAAAATGTTAAAAGTAGTATTTTGTATTTCTGACACTATGGACAGAAGAGTGACTGCAAGTTTTTACTTTAGCTTTTAGAATTGTTAAAAGTTAGGAACTGGAATTTTGGAATTGGAACGTTGGCTGTTCAAGCAAAAGATTGTAAAATTTATCTGGTTCTCTTGCTAAATGATCCTAATGAGATTTTTTTTTAAATTAAAAATTACCAACATTCATAAATGGAATTTGGGATTTTTTTTTCATTCATTAAGAGCCTGCTCCTGGTAATTTTTAGTCATTTAATGACATAAAAGTCTTATAGCTATCATCATCCCTCAAATACATAGTTATTTATATCTCTATCCAGAGGGAGACTTCTTATTCAGATTGATTCCTTGATCATGAGTCACAATTCCCGTTCTCTAAATACAATCAATGGCAAACAAGAAGGGATTTAATTAAAAGCAAGTCAGAGCATTCAAAATGACACATTCTCAATAGCTCTGTTCAGATGATTAGACTCATTGTCCTGAAAAATATATGAATCAATTGCAGTTCAGGTGGTAATTTAAAACAATATTTTTGAAAGCTTATTTTATTTTATTATTATATTGCTGCTTGTTTATCATAGTCTTACTACTAGCAGCATAAAACATACATTGAGCTGAGTTCTGTTTTGTTTTGTGAAGTATTTTGTTATTTGGGGAAGGTTTTTTTAAGGTTGGCTAACTTGTCCTACTTGCTGTCACCTAATATAATACTACAAGATTATAGATTGGCTTCCCTGAAAATCCTAATTGTATGCACAATGAAAGCATATACAGATACATGCTAATTAATTAATTAATCATATAATTAATATGGGAGTGTATTTGGGGATTGTTATGTGTGTTGGACCTGGTCTTTGGGTATTAAGTCAATTTCGTTGTACGGGTATATTGTGTATATATGTACAATGACAATAAAGTTGTTGTTGTTGTTGTTGTTGTTGTTGTTGTTGTTATTATTATTATACAATTAATTTGCCATCATTACCACACCACAAGCATCTTTTGTACAAGCTAGGACCTGCTTTGTTGGCATCAATGAACTTGAGATCTTTAACCTTATCTTAAGGCTTAGGGGCCTCAAATGGAGTTACCACTGGTTGAGTCAAGGTTGACTTAGCCTTTCATCCTTCTGAGGTAGGTAAAATGAGGGCCCAGATTGTTGGGGGCAATAGGCTGACTCTGTAAACTGCTTAGAGACGGCTGTAAAAGCACTGTGAAGTGGTATATAAGTCAAAGTGCTATTGCTACCACTGAGCCAAGACAATAAAAACAAATTCACAGTTGTTGTTTATTTTCTGAGTTAAAAGCATCCATCGCTCACTCACTCATTCAGTCACTCTGACATCTGAAAACAATACAACACCCAATGTCTAATTGGCCACGTTAAGTTTGAATTCCAGAAGAATTAAGGAAAGAAACCCACCATGCATGGTACCTCCTTTTATGTAGTGGCTTTGAAGTACTACAGTTTCTATCCACTTTAATAACTTCTGACAAACTACCCGCTTGGTACTGTTCTCTTACCACCTGATACTGCTCCACTTGAGTGTTGTCACCTCATTCTGTTCTCATGGAAACCATGTCTCACTTTGAAAACATCTTTGTGTTTTAAGAACTGGCATTTTTTTTCCCAGTGCTGCATAAACTGAATCTAGCAGAACAAACCCTTCTGCATCTACGGTCTGCTTCAAATAGTTCTCGTGCATTCCATTTTTATACCTGTCAATTCCTATCTTTACACGAAAACATGGCACAAAATACACAATATATAATGTATGTACGAAACAAACAACTGCAGGTAAGTCTGTAGCACTCTTAACACTATAGCGATATAAGCAGCGGAAAACATGCAATTGGCGCTCAGAAAATTACACTATATCCAAATAACCATTACTTGAAGGAACTAATTTTTGAAGAGTTACACAATCTAAAGTTGAATTTCTGAAATTGATCTCTCCCTGGCACATAGACATGCTAGTGCACTTCCCACAGCTCCCTTCGGACTACCAGGCTGTCTCTTTTCAAGAGATTCCTTCAATTGCAAAAATAAATGAGAAGTTAAAATTATAGAAACATACAAGATCCTGAAGTATAACCTATATTTCTAAAAAAAGCATCTGGGAAAAAAAAAAGCAAGGCCTTGCTGAATTCTGTCTAAGCAGAATGCAAAAGATGTGGCAATTTGTAGAATAATCACTATCAAAATTGCTTGTATCTTTTTCAACTGAGGAGCTTAACCAGAAAAATCTAGAAACAAAGTGAACAAACAGCAACAAAAATCTAAACAGAACATGGTTCGTGTCATTTGACTAGCTTCACATTTGTACTCTAGGCATTTTGTGCAATATTACATTTCCTTTCCTGCGATTTATTATTATGATTTAGCATAAATGAATTTGTAAATATACATGCAACCATTTGGGAGTGATACAGTTTATTATACAGAGATTTGTTTGGCTCAGGAGAGGCAGGCTGCATCCTAAACAGACTGTATCAGACTTTTATTTTTCATAAAAATATATTCTGTTGCGGAGAGAAAGCAGAGAAATATTTTTGGGCACATTAGAATCTGAGATAGATAGATTTTATTCTCCTCCAAACAAATGAAAAGCTTTTGGTTTAATAGATTTGAAGTGTCCTTGTTTGTTAGATGCTCACTGCAGATACCTGTTACATGTTTTCCACATTCCTATAAGAAAATAACTTGAGTATCACAAGCATACAAAAGAAAGACCTTGTCCTCATCTCTATTTTTTATAGCTTATCTATTTACAAATAATTTCTTTAGTACATTGTGGGAAAAGATGAAATATACAATTTAATCAGCATTGCATTTTAACCAACCAAATAAATTTTTACAATGCCTAATGCCAGAAAAGATAAGTAGGATTTATGGGCATAAATACCATCCCATGTTTATTTGTACCGCAGGACTTCCAAAGAATGTTTGACTACAGAGAAAAATTATCAGCAATTATGACAATACTAAATATAGCCTGATTTCATTGCTTTTGGTCTGTTTTGTAATTGTCATTTATAAGAAATATGTGCAATTGATATGTTGCAACCAAAACTGCACAGTATGTCCTTCTCTCTACCATTAAGCTAGTTTGGCAGCTCTTTCCTTCAGATGTTGTACCAAGTGACAAAATATATATGATTACAATGTCCTTGGTGGGTATGATTAAAATCTGCCTGGTATTTCACATACCCACACGTGCTCAAAGTTAGTCCTCAGCATGAAGCTTTTTTGTTTTCTTTAAAGGGGGAATATTCACACAAACTGTTTTAGCCATTATGAATTAAAGGGGACTTTTAATTAGAAAAATCAACACTAGATTAAGCACAATCCATGCCAGTTCCAGATTACACTTTGAAAAAGAATGTGTTCAGAAGACCTGCAATATATTAGTGTATCAAACTGCAGTGGGCTATCAAACTCCCGGCCCGTGGGCTGGACGTGTCACACGCTGGCCATGCCCACACCTGGTTTAGTGAAGGGGGGAAAAGTCCCAATACGTCACGTGATGCTGCTGTGATGACGTGAGTTTGACAACCTGGTGTACATGGAATATATCTGATTCTCTTACATTGTTGATCTACAATTCCCAACAACTCTCATCATGGCCGATGCCAAGTACCTTGTAGCTTTATAAAAATATTGGTGTAGGAAGTTAGCACCCACCCCTCTCCTAGAAATATATGTGTGTGTGTGTGTGTGTGTGTGTGTGTGTGTGTGTGTGTGTGTGTGTAATTTTTATAATTATATAAAATTTGATTTATATGCCGCCCTTCTCCGGAGACTCAGGGTGGTTTACAATGCATTAAGCAATAACCTTCATACTTTTGTATATTTATACAAAGTCAGCTTATTGCCCCACAATCTGGGTCCTCATTTTACCTACCTTAGAAAGGATGGAAGGCTGAGTCAACCTTGAGCCTGGTGAGATTTGAACTTGCAGTAATTGTAGGCAACTGATATTAATAACAGTGCTTTAGTCTGCTGCGCCACCAGGGCTCTTTTCCCCTAAAAGAGAAATAGAAATCTAAAGACAAAAATTCAGCCCCACCTCCCTGTCCCCAGCAGATACTTTGGTTATTTAGAAGACAAAAGGCTGGGCCGGTTTATCTACAACACAAAAGACCTTTACCCTCAGGACATAATAGGATTAGCCCTCTACCCATCTCACCACATGGCACCTGGGAAGATTACATCACCAAGCAAGATTCAACCAAGCATGGAAGTCTGGCAACCAATCAGGATACATTTCTTGCCGCAGGAACAGGAAGCAAATTCAAAGCCCAACAGAGGGTATAAATCTCTCTCCCTCTCTCACCCATGTGCTCTTTTTGCCCAGGACCTCAAACCATGTGGTCCTGTCCACCATTAAACCATCTTTCCAAGCAGTGGAAAGACACTTTCCAGTGTCTTTTCTTCCCACTTGGAACTGAACCGAGATGGACATTTCTTCCAACATTGAAATATCTAGTTCTCAGCCATTAATCTAGATCAGCCTACTTGTATGCTATGTAATAAAACAGCCGCTCCTTTCTTATGATCAATTTAAATGGGTTTACTGATAGCATCAACACATGTTCTTCACAGGTCTTACATATGGTTTGAATCAGTTATAAGAAGTATCTATTTTGGCAGTGTCAGATAAGTTCCATGCTGTCAGTCCAATCAACACTATTGACTAATACTAACCAGTGGGAATATATTGTATGAATACTGAAAGAAATTTACAACTTTCCAGTCCCTTTTTCTATAAAAATTTGCTCATTCTGGTCTCCTATGTTTTGGGAGCATCTGGAGAGAGTCTTTTGGGTATCCCAAGCATTTGAGTTAAGAAAATTGATGAACAAAGAAAGAGAAGCTTATAAGTGGAAGCTTATGATTTCCTTGTTTATTGGTCTTGAGAGGCTTGTCTGATACCAATATTGTTTCTTTATTAACTTTTACTTTTCTAAGAATTTATCCTTTCAGAAAATGGCATAAAACTTCCTAAACAATTTCATGTGAAATGATGTTTGAGCAAAGTTGGCAATTTGCAGGCTCATCTCCCATCCACAGCTACTAATATATATGTCTCATTGAACTCATCCAGCAACCATCCATCCCTTCCGCCTCTTCCTCCCCCTCCTCTTTTTGTGTGGGAGAATATCATCTTCCACAAGATCAGTGTCCCACTGGAAACTTCCATGCAGTTTTCTGCCATCTCCTGCTGTGCTGATCTTCTCCTAGGTAACATCTCTAGCGTTTCTTATCTCATTCTTTGTCTGCCTGGCTTCCACTACTACCCAACCAAGTACAGATAGCTCACTTTCTTGCATCTTTGCCCTTCACTGGATTTCCCTTTAGGACTGTACTTGTTGGGAAATAGTTTTGCTGCCTCTGACAGCAGGAGCTGTTGGAAAATGACTTATAGCAGTGATGGCGAACCTATTGCACATGTGCCAGAGATGGCAGCCAGCGCCCTCTCTGTGGGCATGCGAGCCATCGCCCCAGCTCAGCTCTGCCATGCATGCACGTGTGTCTCCTGCCGGCCAGCTGGTCTTTGGGTCTCTGAAGCGCATGTGCAGGAAATCCATATAGAGGCATGTGCATGTGTGGGGTGGGGTGCATGCAGTGGTGGGGTGCATGTGAGGATGGGCTGCATGCAGGGGAGGGGTGCATGCAGGGGGGTGCATGTGGGTGTGTTCATGCATGCACAGGGGTGGGGCACATGTGTAGGGCATGCACACATGCATGGGAGGCAGACTGCATGTGCAGGGCTGCATCCATTGCATTTGGGGGGTTCGGGCATGCACATGCGTACTTTGGACAGTCAGTCTGGAAAAGGTTCGCCATCACTGACCTATAGTGAGCTCCTGCAAACAGAAGTTGAGTTCTTTAGCAATGATGAAGAGAAATAGAGAAGAAAGAATCTGGGCTTGGCCAGGGTGAGGAGAGAGGCAGGCAGCAGAGAAGGAGAAGAAATTTCTTCTTCTTCCCTGTTCCATGCTGCAACAGTTTTAGAAACAATATACATTCTTCCCATCTCAACGATACTAGGAAATCATGTCCTCAAGGCTGAAGGGGTCAGGCTAAATTTGCAAATATATTTGGAATAAATATTTTAAAGCTCTTCCATATTCCACACCAAAGAACTGTGTCAAGTCTTTATAATAAATAAATAACCAAGCCACTGTTTATATTTCTCTTGGAAATATATTCTAAAATGGAACTGAATGGTCCATAAATTATTCTGTACATTCCATGAAAACAGGCAATCACATTTCACACCAAGAAAAATGCATATGCAATGATCTGCAGTTGCCCTGTTACTCCAAATATTTACATAGTACATATGTGTAGTGTGCATTTCATCCACCATATGTTCAGAACCCTAAGATACCTTCGTCTTCTTTATGGATTGGTAAGAATGAATCTGGGAAACAGAGGGAGTCAAATGTGACACCTTGCGATGCTTGCTTCAGTTCCTTTGTTATGTGTGTAATTTTTTTTTTGTTTCAACGGTATAGCTTTAAGTGTATTCAATGCAATTAATAAATGTTCTAGTCCACACTGAGGATTCCAACTTAAAAGTGAAACCCCATCATAAGCAAAGACTAGAGGCATAAATAAAAACAATATCGGAAGAAGTAGGAGTAGAAGAAAACGACTATGCTTCCATTAACACATGAAGATTTTTCTGTTCCTATAGAATTGGAGCATCCAGAAATAACTTTTGAAACCTGATATTTAGAAGAATATTTCTCTCATACATAAGCTCTTCTGGCTGCTATTAAGTGTTGATTATTTCATCTTAATGTCAAGATATGCCCAAGATTGTTAGCTTTTATGGGTGGCAGTGGAAACTGAAAGCTCCATTAACTAGCTCTTCCCTTTAAAAATAAAACTCTTAACGTATTCTGTATTTTATCACAGTGTCTATCATTTGGAGCTGATTTTTAAGACACACTTTCAAATCTGTGTCAAGGTGACCTTTTCTGATTCTGAAGTACTCATTTATTTTGTGTACCAGTCTGAGAGCTTTAAATTAAAGGATTTGGAAAATATAGTCAGGATGCATTTGATAGCTAACCTGAATTATTAAATATCTATCAATGACATTTAAATTTCTGCTTTTAACATATTTGTATTTCCTACACAGATGTACAAAAAAGTGCAGAAGCGAAACAGTTCTGGCTCAGTGATGACTCAACAATTTCAAAATAAACTTTGATTCTTTAAGAGTGTAGCTACCAGGAAGTAAATCTGATAGCTTTAAAATTAAGTCACAAATTGATTTCAAAAGTTCTATTTTTGTGACTGCTTTCCCGAAAACAACCACAGTTTCTTGGATAATAACTGTAAAAGGTAGAAGAAGTCAGTTTATCAGTGATACGGTGATGACTAGACTGAGTAACGTCTTTCATGAGATAAAGCATTTTATTACTGTAGAACAGATATGCATTTATTTATTTAAAAGATCCACACAACCTAACTTTCCCACATAAGAAATAACTTCACTGAAATTATATAAACAAGTTTTACTGAAAGCATCAATAATTACTTTGCACTGTTACATGAAGTTCCATCCATGGACTATTTGGAACTGTAGTCTAACTTGAGTGTCAGCAACCTGCGGCTCCAGAGCCACCTGTGGCTCTTTGATCTCTCTGCTGTGGCTCCCTGTTGGGTGATCCCACCACTAGCTGACTCCACTCCTCCCCCTGCCCTCCCAGTCAATCCTCGCCTGGCCTGAGAAGGTGAGGGGGATAGCGGGGGATGAGAAGCGGCCGGGGCATAGACAGAGAGATACAGAGAGAGGGGGAGAGAGACATCGAGAGATACAGAAAGAGGGGGGAGGGAGGGAGAGAGAGAGAGATGTCAAAGGGTTTTGTGGCTCTTTGAGTAATTAAAGTTGCAGGCCCCTAGTCTAACTATACCGAACATTTCAAATCATATATTATACCTCTATGCATGTATTTATAGTAATGCATCTTATTGCTTGCCAGAATGAAATCATTATTTACATATAAAATATTTAGCATTAGGTCATAATGTTCTTGTTTTGGAACATTTCCAACCTATTTATTTGCTCGCTAGTTTATAACTAGCTGTGGAGAAATGAATTGTCTATTCTCTCTCTCTCTCTCTCTCTCTCTCTCTCTCTCTCTTAAAAAAGCTACCTCCTGCACCAAACATCTAATATAAGGGTGTCAAACTGGTGGCCTACAGGCTGGATGCGCAGGCCACGCCCATTCCAGCTCCACGCAGGGAAAAAAAACATTGTGAAACATCATGTGATGGCAAGATGACATCGCAAATTTGACACCTGTGATCTAATATTTTTAGTGGAAACAGAACTAGAACCTCTTACCTAAGGATTAGTGGCCCAACAGGGGTTTTTTTTTTTTCACTTAACCTTCCACTAGGGGGAAGATTTCTGATCCATTGAATGTTCATACTGATTTTTAAATTAAAATTCCACAGCTTTAAATTAAAATAAAGAGCTTGAATGAGAAAATAGATGGAACAATATCTCAGGGACACATAGCTATCTCAGGAAGCACCAGGAAAAAAGATATAAGCAATGAAAAAGAATACAAAAGTATTAAAACAATTAAAGATAAAGAATTATCACTATAGTTATCCACAGTACCCAGATTTTAAAAAATGTATATTTGCCTTGTATCTAAAAGATGAAATATGGAAGTATTTAAATATATGATTTGTAGCTGCCCTTTTTTTCTCTCCTTTTACTATAAAGTAAGTTTTTCCTCAACTTGGAGATCAAAATCTGACAGAGATACTAACTAGGAATATTAGGAGCTATGCTTCAGTACCTCAAGAGGCATCAGAATGGACAATAATGCTCTAGGCTACATGGTCAATGCAGGCCCTCTTTTGTTATTGATGTTCATGTTTATCCATAATTGGAAAAAAGGGAGTTCTCAAACAATCCCTAAACCTGAGGCTGAATAAAATTCCTCTAGAGGAATATCTTTGCAAGTACATATAGCAAATTCCAAATGAAAAAAAGATAGAATCTATGAGTGTAATGGGTATTCTTATTTAATAGACACCCCTTCGATCCAAATGATCCTTCCCATCAAGGTTTTGCTGCAGTGAAAATTTATAAATGAATATATACATGCCATTCCTCATTATTCAGCTAGAAAGCTAGGGAATAAAGACATCTGACTCAAAGAACTAGCATCATCCACAGATGTTAATGTGCATTTGGGTGAGAAGGCTGAGAACACACCCTTGAAAAATTAATGCAGCCAAATATCATATCCTACCATCATCCTCTCTTTTAAATTCCTTATCAAAGAACAAAATATAGGTTCAATTATTTTTCAACCAACTCATAGTCGTTTGGTTCATACTATCACAAAAGGTTTATCTTGTTTCAACTGGAGAAAGACTTTGCATTTTGAGGCTGTCATTCCCTTCCTTTCCTAGGGAATATTACATGGGCTAATATTTCATTCTCTTCCTCCTTTTCTTGTATCAAAATAGTTTGCCAGTTCACAATAATAGCCAGACATAAACATCTGAAAAGGGAATCAACCATTAGTATTTTATCTTATACTCAAGCCATACAGTCTTTCATGTATTTTATTTATCTTAACATAAATATATGCTAAATCCCAATCTTCACTATGTCCACTATGCACTATGTCCACTATGTATTAATTTTATTTCTCTCTTCTCTTATTCAGCAAAAAGTTCTTCTCCTGCAGTCAATATGCATTTTGTAAATGCTAGGCTGATACACCCCTAAAAGGAGGTGGTAATTTTGCAAAATAAGAGCAACAGGGAGAAGAGCAAGATTAAATTTCCTTTGCCAGTGTAGGCTGGCTTCAATCCAGATCAAGCATCGAGCAACAACACACAAAAGACTACTCTCCTGTATCAAGGCCTCAGTATTCAGGTGTTACCTGACATCAGCAGTCTCTAGCTGTGGCTAATTGGCACTTAGATTTGAAAAGCATTTCTAGTCATAGCTAATGAGCCTTAATGGGATTCTGGAGAATTTGAAAGTTTACATATGACTTTGATAGTAGTTCCTAAGATAGGTGTTACCCAACAATTGATTTTGGAGGTTTGGACATGGAAAAACAGGATGACTGTCTCTATTTTTTGCATACTTTAAATCACACAAACAAGTTATCGTATAAGGAAAGATTAGCCTGACATTATATATTTTAGCTAATTAAGAACATGCTGCTTTGTAATAAGATACTCTTATTTTCCTCTGAATTTTTGCAAAGGAAATTGATGTTAACACATATTCTCAGCTGTAAATAGTCAACTAACAGTTAATATTCTCTTGAGGTTTCATTATTTATTAAATAGACAAACTGTGATAAATCTTCAATCATCATCTAGGAATGTATCTATTTTCCCTCCAGAATTCTCAAGTGTGTTGAACAGAATTTTTCAATAAAATCTTGTGATCCAGACATAGGCTACAATCATAAAAAAATATTCCACTGTGTTGTTTCTTTCTTCCTAACAGGCAGCTACACAAACATTGTTCAAAGGGTTTATCAGTTGAATAGTAAATGAAAATCCTCCTCTGCTGTGAACAAAGAATGGTTGGATCTTTGTAGATGGGAAAGTCCCAGTTCAGCTTCATGCTTTGGAGCATTATCTCTAATCTGACCTTCCACATAGTGTTTTTGCTCTAAATAAAATTGGTAGATACTAGAGGCCTATACACAACAGTGCTAGTTCCCAGGGGGAAAAAAGATGAAATATCTTAACAAATGACAATATTGTAGTGGCTTCCAAATCAGTCCAGGCTGGGATGGCAGTTATGGGGGCTTAGTGGGGCAAGGTCAAAAGCAAAGAGCCAAGACTAAGCTATCCCTTTCTTATAGGAGTGGACAAATATCAAACCTCTTGTCTTGTCCAAAACAAATCATTCTCAGCTGTCTAAGTTGGAGAAACAGGTGCAAGATTGCAGCCCAATTCACCTCACAGGGTTGTTATTGTGGGGATACTAGAAAAAGGAGAGTATGTTGGATATATTTGCCACCTTGAGTTATTTGTGAAAATAATTGAGGTGAGATATGAATAAACAAAGAAAAACTTGGAAAAAAAAAGTTGGGGGTGAATGAAAATATTTAATTTAATTTTAATCTTGTCTACCTTATCTCCCTATGATTTGATTGCTTATTTGTACTCTATGACTATCATTAAGTGTTGTACCTTATGATTCTTGACGAATGTATCTTGTCTTTTTATGTACACTAAGAGCATATGCACCAAAGACAAATTCCTTGTGTGTCCAATCACACTTGGCCAATAACGAATTCTATTCTATTCTATTCTTATGAGGAACAGAATGTGGTTTACAAGGATCCTTCCACAGCATGCATTTTTAATCCACAGCCAACATGGTAAGATTCTGTCTGGTTTCAAGAGTATCTTGATTACCATGTGGGAATTTGATCCTGGATTTGTCCATCCTTGCCTTGACTCTTTGATCATATAACCTCTTTGAATTTTGTAACTAGACTGAACTGGGCCATTTTTACTTTGCTATGCTTCACCAAATTCCTTCCTTAGCCCCTTTTGTTACTTTTCTGCACAGTAAAACTTAAGGTTCCCTAGAAGAGAATGGCTGATACATTTATGCAAAACAGCTTGTACATGGAAGGCACCATAGAAACTAACAAACAAATACTTTGCAGTTGAATTGATAGTTAGATTATGGTTGAATACAGGGGTGGGTTCTACTTACCTTTACTACCGGTTCGCATCACGCCCGTGCACGCTTGCTTCCCTCGCTCGCACATGCTCTTCTGTGCATGCACAGAAGCTTCTGCACATGTGCGGATCAACTTTGATGACTTCTGGATCAGTGGGTGGAGCCTCCCTCTGTTTTTACTACCGGTTCTTGCGAACCAGTCCAAACCGGGGGCAACCCACCACTGGTTGCATATTTTCAAATTATGTGATTTGTGATTTTGGTGCTTATTCATTGAATGTACTGGATCAAAACATGATTTGCCACCTCCCTATCCATAATTGCCAAAGCACTCAGGATATTAACACCTGATTTTTTAAAACTAAGGTAATAAAAGCTTATTTCATTCTAAAATATACTCATACCACAATTATTTCCTAATCCCTGGAACTAGCTAGAATATGGGATGATTTAAGAAGTAAATCAACAGTTGAGATGTCATTTATACTAATCTCTACACTCAGGAATATATAAAGGAGTATACAAAGTATTCAGACAGTGTAGGCCTGCTTAACCAATAATAATAATAATAATAATAATAATAATAATAATAATAATAATAACAACAACAACAACAACAACAACAACAACAACAACAACAACAACACGTGGCTGGGCCTGGACAACTATTGGCTGCAGTCCCTATGGTTATGGGATTGCTGGTCCTCAGATCGGTAGTGGCTTAGCCACCGTGAACCAACCCAGGCACCTACCATCACCAATGATGAGAAGAAATCAACAAAATTCCATACCGGATCGGTCATTGCCTGGGTCAACAATGCTATGGCTCCTAGACATCTGTCAAAAAATGGGCTATAGGGCTCAGTTGCTACTGCTGGGGAACCAGGGCATGCAACTGTAAAGCGACTGGGACAAAATCCCAAAACTTGGACAATTGCAGCTTCCTGCAATAACAACAGCGGAACGACAAAAAACTGCGCTACTCGGAGCATCATACATTTTAAGAAGATATTTGGTATCTGGATGCTGGCAGCAACCTGCAATCAGTGCCAGTCAATAATATTTGTGATACATTTTTAAATGTTCAGTTGACTGAGTTTCATATTTAATGAATAAAAGTATAATAACAATAACAACAACAACAACAACAACAACACTTGGAACATAACACGCCAGAGATCACAGTTGTCGAAAACCGAAATGTGCAATTTATTGTCATCGCGGTACCAGGAGATGCCAGAGTCGAAGAAAAAGAACTGAAAAAAATCATGAAATATTGTGACCTGGCCATGGAAACTACACGGCTATGGATGAAACATGTAACAGTGATACCCATTGTCATCAGGGCACTTGGTACCATGTCCAAGAATTTTATAAGACATCAACAAATTGCAGCTTCCTGCAATAACACCAGCGGAACTGTAAAAAACTGCACTACTTGGAACATTGTACATCTTAAGAAGGTACTTGGTTGATACCTAGGACACTGGCAGCAACCCGTATCAACCATTAGCACAGTCAATGGTATTTGTGATGCATTTTTGAATGTACAGTTGACTGAGTTTCATGTTTAATGAATAAAGTAAATAATAACAACAACTACTACATATTACTGTAATAAACATTATAACGAAAACCATAATTTAATTAACTAAACATTGTAGTATTACATTGGTGTCCTGGGTACTTATGTAATTTTGCTCTTCCAATGTTCCTTTCTTACTTTGGATCTTAACCTTCCCATACAAACAAGCCACAGTTTTCACATAGGGCTCCCTCCTAGTTTCAGTCTTCATGACCCACTGGAGCTGAGAACAGAGGGAAAGCTGTCTCCTGAACAAAGATGGAAAGTCAGCATGAATAAAGAAGCAGGACTGCAGAAGGGACTTGTGAAATTTGTGTCCTGTGACTAGTTTCTCTGATGCCAGTTTGAGGTCACTAATGACATATTTCTTAGACAACATTGTAAAGAAAATAATTCTTGATGAAAAGTTGACAGTATTGTAATTGTCAATACATAATGAAAAGATCAGCCACCAAATTATATTTGTCCGTGTGGAGAAACATTATGTTCATGAAGGATGCATTTAGCCACCAACAGAAGTAGTTCCAATGGTTTGTGAACAAAATGAGATAATCTCTTAAAAGCTCTCAAAAATAGTGATTTTCTTCGCAATCAGTAAAGCTATTATTGGCCAAAGACTCTTGGATTAGTAGTTTAGAAAGTAACCTAATCCTTTCTGTAAAATTCACCAATGTTCTGAAACATTTGCTCCTGGCAACCATCTAAAAGAGTCACTTGGTTATCTAAGCAACTATAGATGCCTTTTAGTGGAGCCTAACATTCATTTTAAGCATTTCCAAATTTGCATCAGATAGTACTGTAGTGTTAGCCATTTTCGCCCTGATGGTATGCATATATGTTAAAGCAATATAACCCCTTTTATACTGAGTGTTTATTAATCACTCAGCAACAGAAATATGAAAAAATGCTTTCATCTCTGGTCTTTGTCATCTGTTATGTCTTTGAAAATCACACACATACTAATTAATTTTCTTTTCTGAGAGTTCTCTTCCAAATGAGTACATTTCAACAAATTGTTTTTTTTTTTAATCCCTGTTGCCATTTTAATTAGAAGGAAGATGTTAAATACCCATATCGTGCACACTCCCATATGGAATTTAAAATTCATGGTGATTGTGTTGAATTGATTCAACTCCTATTTCACTATTCCTTTTTCCTTAGGTATACAGTACATTCCCCTTTCCTCTTAGTTTGTTTCTCAGTTCATACTCACCAGAGCATTACTCACAGTTAGAAACAATAAAGCCATTGCTCACTCTTAACTATATGTAAATATTATCTATACCAGAAATATTATAGAAGAAGAAGGAAAAAAAGACGCTGAGAGCAGGATTTTTGT
This sequence comes from Pituophis catenifer annectens, assembly GCF_029215685.1. NCBI lineage: Eukaryota > Metazoa > Chordata > Lepidosauria > Squamata > Colubridae > Pituophis > Pituophis catenifer. The sequence goes on from NW_027256886.1 coordinate 23,910,377, forward strand.
TGTTGTTGTTAGCTGCAAAGTCATGTCCGACCTATCGTGACCCCATGGACAACATTCCTCCAGGCCTTCCTGTCCTCTATCATCCTCTGGAGTCCATTTAAGTTCATGCCAGGGGTGATATGCTCCCGGTTCGGACCAGATAGCCCGATCTGGTAGCAATGGAGGCAGGTGGTTCGGAGAACCGGTAGCAAAAATCCCTGTCCCCTGCCCCCATGCCCAGCTGAGCCGCACAATCATCACAGGCTTTTTTTTTTAAAGCATTTTTTCTACAATCTCTCCGAACAAAAAAATGCTTTTAAAAGTTAAAAAAAAAGCCTCTGATGATCGCGCGGCTCAGTTGGGATTGTCAAAGACTTTTAAAAGCAACCTCTTCAGAGGTTGTGGAAAAAATGCTTTTAAAAGCCCCTGACGATCCCAGCTGAGTTCCCTGATTGGCAGGGGCTTTTTTTCTTTTAAAAGCCTCTGACAATCCAAGCTGAGTTCCCTGATTGGCAAAGGCTTCTTTTCTTTTAAATGCCTCTGACGATCCAAGCTGAGTTGCCTGATTGGCAGAGGCTTTTAAAAGAAAAACTCTGCAACTCAGCTGGGATCATCAGAGCCTTTTGAAAGCATTTTTTTACAACCTCTTTGCCGAAGAGGTTGTAGAAAAAATGGTTTTAAAAGTAATTAAAAAAAAACATTGGCCACGCCCACCCAGTCACATTACCCCCCCCCACCAAGCCACGCCCACAGAACCGATAGTAACAAATTTTAGATTTCACCACTGGTTCATGCCTACTGCTTCAGTGACTGCATCCATCCACCTTATTCTCTGTCATTTCCTTCTTCTTTTGCCCTCAATCTTTCCCAGCATTAGGCTCTTCTCCAGTGAGTCCTTCCTTCTCATTAGGTGGCCAAAGTATTTGAGTTTCATCTTCAGGATCTGGCCTTCTAAAGAGCAGTCAGGGTTGATCTCCTCTAGGACTGACCGGTTTGATCGCCTTGCAGTCCAAGGGACTCATAGGAGTCTTCTCCAGCACCGTAGTTCAAAGGCCTCAATTCTTTGGCGCTCAGCCTTCTTTATGGTCCAACTTTCACAACTATAGAGAAAGAAAAGGAGAACCTATCAAAGCATGCAGAGATTATTGTACAGCTGAACTGAAAAAAAGCAGATCTAGTTTTCTTTCATCTGATATCTATATTTTCATCTGATCTCTCTAGGTATCATCAGAGTGGGAAAAACAGCATTACAGCACTGTGTCATAAGCTCCATTCCTTTTAGACATACATGAATGTCACAACAGATGTTGAAAAGTTAAGTTACTTTGTTATATATTGCTGAATATTGCTGCTTGCAATATTCTGACCCTCATTTCCTACCCACCTGCCACTAATGCGGTTGCTTTAGAAGGTAAAATGGGAAGCTTTACTATTCCTAACCTAAAAGTTTGGCCCCTCTCTTCTTTCTATACGCAGAGCTTCTCTCACATAGAACTTTTATGAAGAGATCAGTGAAATATGTCCTTTTTTTAATAAAAGATTTATGGCCTAGGGTTTGCAGACAGTTGTGAAGAGATTTATGCTAAATCTTTAAAAAGAAAATTTGGGCTGAAACATTTTTGTTTGAAATAGAAAGCTTTAAATAAAGTTGTAGTGGAACCTGGTTTCTCATTTCTAGTAAGGGATAATATTTATTTATTTATTTATTTATTTATTTATTTATTTATTTAATCTAATTTTTATACCGCCCTTCTCCTGAAGAACTCAGGGCGGTGCACAGCCAAAGATAAAAACAAGTACCCATATAAAATTTAAAAACAGTTTAAAAATACATTAAATAATTTGGCCCCAACGTCATTAAAACATAAACAACCCATTAAAATTAATGTTTAGGCCAACCCAGCTTGTTGGAACAATAACGTCTTGAGGGCACGGCGAAAGGTGCGTAAATCAGGGATCATCTGTATCTCCAGGGGCAATTCATTCCAGAGGGCAAGTGCCCCCACAGAGAAGGCTCTCCCCCCGGGTGTCACCAGTCGACATTGTTTGACTGATGGTACCCTGAGGAGTCCCTCTCTGTGGGAGCGCACTGGCCGGTGGAAGGCTATCGGTAGCCGAAGGCGATCTCCAGGTCCTAAGCCATGGAGCGCTCTAAAGATGGTAACCAGCACCTTGAATTGCACCTGGAAGACCACCGGGAGCCAGTGCAGCTCGCGCAGGAGTGGTGTTACATGGGTGCCGTTTCACTCCCATAATCACCCGCATGGCTGCATTCTGGACCAGTTGGAGCCTCCAGGTGCTCTTCACAGGGAGCCCCATGTAGAGAGCGTTACAGTAGTCCATATGGGAAGTGACGAGGGCATGAGTGACCGTGTGCAAGGAGTCCCGATCCAGAAAGGGACACAACTGGTAAATCAGACAAACCTGATAAAAAGCCCCCCTGGCCACAGCCGTCACATGATCTTCTATAGACAGCCGCACATCCAGGAGGACACCCAAGTTATGAGCCCTCTCTGAGGGGGCTAAGATCTCACCCCCAATAGTCAGAGATGGAACCAGCTGGCTATAACGGAGGGACACGGGTCTAATAAACATGTGGAAGCACTAAGCCTACCCAGAATCCTGTCCACATCCTCGGGAGTCACAGGGTCAAACTCCTCCCAGATAACATTCTCAAGACCTATCTCCATCACCCCATCTGAACCTACCCAGTCGGAGTCCAAGCCTTCCCAAATCTGAGCGATTTTGTCATGCAGATATTGCACAAAATTCTCAGCCCTTCCCTGCAAGGGGTCTTCCCACACTCCCAAATGAAGTTGGGAGCGGGTCACCCTAAACAGAGTGGCTGGGTGGTTATCTGCAGATGCAATAAGAGCGGAAAAATAATTAGATTTTGCCGCTCTTATCACCACTAGGTAGAACTTAATATGAGACCTCACCAGTGTTCGGTCAGCTTCGGAACGGCTGGCCCTCCAACTGCTTTCCAGGCGTCTTTTCTGGCGCTTCATCTCCCTCAGCTCCTCAGAGAACCAGGGAGCCAATTGGGATCAGCACCGGGTCAGAGGCCACATAGGCACGACGCGGTCCAAAGCTCCAGCGGCCACCCTATCCCAGGCGGCCACTAGTTCTTCAGTCGAGTTGTGAGCCAGAGCCTCAGGGAATGGCCCAAGATCTTTCAGGAACCTATCCGGATCCATCAGGCACCTGGGACGGAACCACCTAGTCGGTTCTGTCTCCCTGTGGCGGAGGGTAGCGGCTCGAAAGTCTAGTCGAAGGAGTGAATGATCTGACCATGACAAGGGTTTGATTACTATATCCCCTATTTCTAGATCATTCAGCCACTGACCAGAGACAAAAATCAGGTCCAAAGTGTGTCCACCCATGTGAGTAGGGCCTTGAACTAACTGGGTCAGGTCCATGGCCGTCATGGAAGCCATGAAGTCCCGAGCTGCCTCTGACCTTTCACCGACAGATGGCAGGTTGAAACCCCCCATGACCATAAGTCTGGGGGTATCCACCGCCACCCCGGCTATTACGTTGAGCAGTTCGGGCAGGGCTGCCACTACGTGGCAGGGAGCCAGGTACACAATCAGCAAGCCCATCTGCACCCCACAACCCCACTTCACAAGGAGGGACTCACATCCAGCTATCTGAGGTACAGTGGCCTCCCGCGAACAAAGATCTTCCTTTATACCCGCCGCCACCCCCCCCGCCCCTACCCTATACCCTGAGTTGATATAAAAGTCAACTTGCAGCAGCAGGAATGGATGGAGAGTGTAACATTTAAGGCAAAAATAGGGCCGACCATGCTTCAAAGTAGATTAAGAAGAGATGCTTAATCTCTTAAAACACTCGCATTAAAGTTAATACAGCTCTTAAATCTTTTTGCAAAGCTTGAAAAAAGAGGCTTTAATGGATAGCACAGAGGTGCTGCAATTATATTCATGTAATTTTTGAAGCATTCCTTCTGACTGAGTTTTGAAATATGCCCAAAACTAACAAAAAGCATAACATTGAGAACATTAATCATCCAGCAATTAATATGTGTTGTCCACTTCTGCACAAAATTAACAGCCCATATTAACCTGTGCTTATTGCTTATTTCCAACATAAATGCCTACAAAGGATTAACTGCCAAATTATAACTGATTATAGCAGGCATTACTGGATTAAGATTAAACCATTAGATTTATATTTCTTGATGCAATTAACAATCGAGGATGAAATAACAATAACCAATTAGGATGGTTCTACCCAATCAGGTTGAGAATTAACTCTTTTAGTCAAAAATACATTTATATCTTTCTATCTAGGCAGTGCAAGAGGAGTATTTATTTGCAAAATTGTTTGCAGGGAATGCTTTAATGAGTAAGTTGTTTGCAAAATCTAGCCAAGTGATAATAATAATGCTATCACTTCCCTGTGTCTTTCTGACTGAGTACTTTACAGGGCAAAACATTCAATTTATAGCAGGAAGTTTCATATAGCCTGCTTACCAACTATATAATCCATACTATGGCAAGTTACTGCTTGGTAAACCTCAGCTTCCTTCAGCTTTTTCTTTTTTGCTTTCTTGCTTCTGCATGAGAGTAAAACATGTTTCTTGCACAAGAGAAGAAAATATCTTTTCTTTTTTCTTTTTTTTTTTATAAATACTTTATTGAATTTTTCCAAAATAAAAAGATAATATACAATCTCTATCTTGATCAGAGGTACAGTGTTTATACAATTTGGTGAATCATACGTTAGATAAGTTCATTGTATAGCCAAGGAAGGAACTTATCTAACGAGAAGAAAATATCTTTTCATTTCATCAAAATTACAGGCAATTGTTTTAAAAAATGATTAGAGAAGGGCGGCATATAAATCAAATTAAAAAAAAAAAAAGATCTGGTGTCTGCAACCCTCCGCAGGCTGCTTACTGAGCAACCTACAGTTCTGCAGAAAGTGTTGAATCACACCCAGTTATGTCATACAGTTATTGTATATATGTAGATTTACATGCAGGTATGCACATACATAAGGGGACGCAGTGGCTCAGTGGCTAAGACACTGAGCTTGTCGATCAAAAGGTCGGCAGTTCAGCGGTTCAAATCCCTAGTGCCATGTAACAGGGTGAGCTCCCATTACTTGTCCCAGCTTCTGCCAACCTAGCAGTTCGAAAGCACGTAAAAAATGCAAGTAGAAAAATAGGGACCACCTTTGGTGGGAAGGTAACAGCGTTCAGTGTGCCTTTGGCGTTTAGTCATGCCAGCCACATGACCACAAGACATCTTTGGACAGTGCTGGCTCTTCGGCTTTGAAATGGAGATGAGCACTGCCTCCTAGAGTTGGGAACGACTAGCACATATGTGCAAGGGGAACATTTACCTTTACCTTTTATGCACATACACTCACAGATACATTATATTCTCCCTCTCTTCCCCCCTCCCTCACACATCCCCACCCTCACACATCCCCCCCTCTCCCTCACACATTTTTTTCACCCCCATGTTTCTTCCTCAATCTTAGGTCCTCTACTAAAGGCCTGGGAATTTGAGGGTTCTGTGCAGTACATCTTAACTGTTCCTAGCACTGCATTCTTCTGGACAGGGAGTTCTGATGTTGTCCATGCGATCTGTTGGAGCTACTCTCCCAGTATGGACATCACAGCCACAAGTACATCACAGCACTGGAACCACTTTGGTTTTTACTTTCCATATTCTCTCTCATTTCTTTTCAGGCCCTGATACTTCTTCAGCTTCTCATATTCCTTCTTCCTGATGTTGCTGTCACTTAGCACCACTACTACATCTGTTACCACTGCTGTATTTTGATCTTTGTGTACCACCACAATATCTGATTGACTGGCTAGTACCTGCCTACTTGTCTGGATCTGAAAGTCCCTGTTCTTCTCCACCACTTTCTGTGGAACCTCCCATCTGGATTTGGGAAAGTCTGGCAGAAACACTGCAGATGTTCCTGCATATAATGCTAGCTACTTGGTTGTGCTGGTCAGTATATACTTTTCCCGCTTGCATCTTATATTCTGCCACCATGTGTTGGACTGTCTTTGAGGCCTCCCTGCACCTGCATATATACAAATACAGTACATTTTCCTGCCTGAGTCTGGGATTGGACTAAAAGTCTCCAAGGTCCCTTCAAACTCAGTTATTCTTTATTCTGCTTTTCAAATCTATATTTCATGCAAGGAGAAACTAGGCCTGACCTTGCTTACTGTCCATATCTAGAATAGCTCAACGTAGTACTGCCCTCTACTTTGTGAAATTGTTAATTTATAATAAATCCTAGAACAAGAGCTGTTTATTTCCTGAGTTCTAACTTCCCTTAGGTCTTTCTTCTGAACATTTCCCTTTAGCAAATCTACTGCTTGATCCCAAACATCCTCCTTATTTTAGACAAATTATCCTGTCTTTATATTATTATTTCTCTGCCACTAGAAAAGACTATTTGGAGATAGTCATTTTCTCTAAATAGGGAATGTAGTTTATTATACATTAAAAATAAACCGGATTAAATCTAATGATTGTTTTGCTCCAACTAACTTCATTTTTGATAATGCTGTCCAAGCATGGTATTTCAAGCCAACGCCATACAACCCACACATCCAAAAAAGTTTCTCACTCTATGGCAAATGAAACTCGTTTTTCATAAAAATTGTTGCTGAACAGAATTGAATGTTTCTTTAAGTAATGTAGAATGAAGCTAAGGAAGAGCTGCAAGCAGATCTGTGCAATGCAAAAGAACAAAGTGTGCTTAATTATGTACAAATATGAGATACTGACAAAAAAAGATAGGTGTTAAAAAACCCATCATGGGAAAGCATATCTTCTTTAGCAAAGAACATGCCAACTTCCCCTGATTATGACTTCAGAGAAGCTGAAGCCAATGAAAATGTTCAAATGTTTTATCTGTTTAATAAGACATCTGCTACAATTAGTGGTTGAATTGCAAAGAATCTGAGATTGACCTTGTTCCCTTTAACAAAGGCAAAAAATGTACAACTATTTGGTTACAATGTAGACAGGATCAATAGGGCAATTTCAACTTCTCTTGGATTCTCATATTTTTTTAACCCAGTTTTATTCCATTTGAACATCAGCTTGTTTGGTTTCTTTAAGTAGGTAGAAACACTGATGCACATTTTCACAGTTCCCCTATGTCTTTTGTAGACTGCCATCTATTCACAAGGGCATGCATTTATCTGCACACTTTCCTCACCTCCTCATCATTTATGTAGATGAAAGAACTTAAATACAACATTTGGAAATGGAAGGAAGGAAGGAAGGAAGGAAGGAAGGAAGGAAGGAAGGAAGGAAGGAAGGAAGGAAGGAAGATTTTTGCTCACTCTTAGTCATTCTGTTTTTTTATGTTGAGGTAAGGACATAACTCTGAAACAATGATCCAATGGATCACAAGTTGTCTAGTTATATTTAAAACTCTATTTTTCTATGAACTCATGAATAAAGAATCAAAATGCAGGGTGAATATATAAATGCAACTACAATAAAACAAGAAGGTATGAGGGGTGCTATTATGGTTTCTATCCTGTGTATTGCTTTATTTATTATTCAGTTTACATATCATGGTTGTGCTTATTTCCTGACAATAAATACCACTGACCTGAAAATGATCTTGTATATGTAGGCATATATAGTGTTATTATTTCTAGTGCAAACCGGTAGTGGGTTCCTCCCAGTTCGGCCCAGTTCTCCTGAGCCAGTAGCGGTGATGATATGATGTTCACAGAACCGGTTCTGCCCCCCCACCCCCCGTGCCCCCCCCGCTCCCGCGTTAATCTTACCTTTTATTTGGCCACACCCCCAATCTATTGCTGCCTCCTGAGTCCCAGCTGATGGCTAGAGCGAAAAAAACTGTTTAAACTCTTGGTGCCGGGCTTCAAAGGGCCGCCCTACAGCTGATCAGTGTTAAAAGAAAACAAATGAGTAGACCAGTGCCTGCAAAAATACATGAGTAGATCAGTGCCTGCAAAAATACATGAGTAGATCAATGCCTGCAAAAATAAATGGGTAAACCAGTGCCTGCAAAAAATAAATAGGTAGATCAGTACAGCTCTGCAAGCCTGGTAGACCAGTACCTCTGCTAAATCCTAAATAATTGTCACATGACCATCAAGCCATGCCCCCAAAATAAGCCACGCCCACAGAACTGGTAGTAAAAAAATTTAGAACCCATCCCTGGTGCAAACGTTACAAAATGCTTACTTTTGAGTAAACTGCAATAAGTTTATGAAATTAATTCCTTTTGTTGGCTGAAGGTTCCAAGTTTGAATATGTATTTTTTTTGGCGGTGGGGGAGGGGGTACTTAGAGAATAATAATTTAATAGTTTGTATCCAGGGAAGGATACCAGAGACCTTGGAAGAAGCCAGTTGAAAGATCACTGAATGGATTATAAACATATTTCACAATCTTCCTAATGCAATCAAGTAGGGAAAAATAAAGAATTATTTCTTTCACAAAACAGAAACAATAATTTTTCTGTTTCTGGCAACCTTTTCCCAATCTCTTGGGCTTTATGATCTATATTTAAAGCATCACCTAAATTTGATACCCGGATATATTACAAGCTTTTATCATAATTGTAGATTGCAATAGATTATTATCTTTTGCAAATAGATGAGACTGCCTAACCCAGATCCCACCTCTCTGTTCCTGATTAATTCAGCCTTTTTAAAAAGCATAAAGCTTTAATTGTAAATTACCTCAACTGTAGAAGCCAATCCTTCTGATTTGTTGGTATTTTTCTTTCTTATACAAAACTATTTATGACTTCAGTACCACCCACGCCATGCTTGCTTTTCTCTACGAACACTAGGAACAGGGCCATTGTATGTCAAAAAAATAAGAAAAGAATGACAGGAAAAGCAGAAAAGTGGCAGTGCTTCCAGCCCCCTTTCTCTCCCCCCTCCCACTTTTAAAAAGCACTTAGGCAGCAAATTCCCTTTAGGACAAAGGGGAAAAACAAAGAGCCAAACAGAGAGAAAAAGTCTAAATTAATTTTAGCTGCTAACTAGATTGTTTGAGATCTTCAACACTTTGTCTTGGCACATCAGAGAAAGGCATGTATAAGCAAGTCAGTTATGTCTGCTGTATTATACAATGTTAATCATTTAACTCAGAGACTGTTTTTATCTTTAGAAAGTCAAAAGTATTTCCCCCCCAAAAAAGTGGACTCTGCATTCAAAATAGATAATCCATCCTTTGTCCTAGAGGGCGAACCTCTGGCACATGTGCTAGAGATGGCATGCAGAGCCCTCTCTGTGGGCACGCGCGTCATCGCCAGCTGGTCTTTTGGTTTCCGGCACTGCTGGCGCATGCATGCCTGTTTTTTGGGTGTCTGGTCTTTGGGTTTCCAGTGTACGCATGCACATTGGCCACCTGGTCTTCGGGTTTCCGGTGCTCCGGCACGTATGCATGCATGGGCGTTCCTATTTGGACACTCGGTGCCAAAAAGGTTTGCTATCACTCTCCTAGACTATTGTACATACATTCTCACTGGGTGAGGTTTGGTATACTACCTGAATGGATATTGAAATCCAGATATTAGTACCCATAGTAGGAAATTGTTGGCTCATCATATGCAGAGAGAATATAACATTATCAAGGTATGTGGACGGTGGGACATCAATTCTATGTGTATGTTGCCTACTGCATAAAGGATGATGTAGTGATTAAAGTGGGAGATGCAAATGGAAACGCCCAGGTCCAAATCCATCTTCAACTAAGGAAAGTGGATGACTTTGGATCACTATGTTTTCTGCAAACCAATTATTTCATGGGAAAGAAAAAAGAGAGAACTGTATAAGTTGCTTCAATTGAAATATGTATTGAAAAATATCTATAAATAACTCTACTGAATCTATACCTATAGAGATACAAATACATGTGTGCACGCACACAGGCATGTGCAAACATACCAAGAAACAAACTTATAGAATTATGATTGAAAGGAACTGGTTCAAATCCTCACTGAGATAAGAAAGCTTGCTAGCTACTTGTGGGTTAATCATCTTTCCATCTATTGTAAGCAAGACAGTCATGCTGATAAAACAGATGGATTCCTTCATCTATGTCAGGGCTGTCAAACTCGTGGCCTGCAGGCTGGATGTGTCACACACTGGCCAAGCTCACCCCCAATTTAGCAAAGGGAGGAAAAGTCGCGATACATCACCTGACAACAATGTGACGCTGCGAGTTTGACACCCCTGACATCATTGCTAGTGACTTAAAGGTAAGATTGGAAAAAGAAATGACAAGATGCTTCTTTGTAAAAATTGCATCAACATTCCCCAGCGTTCAAGTTAGATCTTCCTGTATTCACTCATCAATCTAGAGACAAAACTGTTTATTACGAGGCTGTGTTGTTGTAAACTTTCAATAAGCCAAATTTTTGTTTTTTGAAAAGATCTATGAGCAGTGATTATCCTCTTGAATGCTTGTATTGAGCTGATCTGAAGCCAATTCAGGATGTTGGCCAGGACAGAACTTGCATGTAAAGAACATTCATTCTTGCATTCTGGTTAGGATCTGTTAATAGTGGAGAGACTTCCAACTTTTGCTTCATATTAAAGTAAGAAAGGTTGTTTTATGGCTCTATTTAATTTCAGCATTACAATCTAAGAATTCTGCCTTATTTAGCATTTGATAGTTTCTCACCCAATTATCAGTCCCCCCAGCTTTGCTTTTCCTGTACCTGCAATGGTTTAGAAGGACAATTTTTTAGAGCTTTGTATGTACAGGAAAAGTCAGCTAAGTTCAATTTGGAACCTGATGCCTGATTGCTTACTTGGCTCCTGTTACAACATTGGAAATAATGGACCTAGTTAAGTACCGTAATTTTTCGGAGTAAAAGACGCACCTTTTTCTCCCAAAAAAGAGAGTGAAAATGTGGGTGCATCTTATACTCCGAATGTAGCCCCGCCCAGCTTCTCAAACGAAGGTTTCAGAGGCTGAAAAAAGCATCAGAAACTAAGCTTCAGAAAAGAAGCCCCCAAACAGAGCTTCAGAGGCCTTTTTTCTGAAGCTCTGTTTCAGAGGCTTTCAGAGGCAGGAAAAAGTTTTTTCTGAAACAGAGATACAGAAGTTTCAGAGGCAAAAAAGCAAAAAAAAAAAAAAAAAAGCAAGGCACAGAGCTCACAACCAAGGAACCTGTTGCTAAAATTCACCTCTGGGAACAGCTGATTGGGGGTATTCCGGAAGGCCAATCCACCCACCAATCAGCTTTTTTCTTATTTTCCTCCCCCAAAACTAAAGTTATACTCCGAAAAATACAGTAGGTCAAGTCTGGTAAAGCTCCAGGTAGTGACTGAAGTAATCTTCAGCAGCTCCTGCTCTATGGAACATCCCCCTATTTTTGAACCATAAGCCTACCTGAGTCATTAACTGAAATGGGCAGCTATAGAAATTATATATATATAATTTGCAATCTGCAGGGGAGCTAGCTTCTTTGTTGTTATAGGTCACACCTTCCTTCCTTCCAGAGGACTGAGGCCTAGTCATTAAAGGGCTTATTTATTAAAGGAGCAACCAAGTTCCTCTTGCTGATTAGCAGCCTGTCAGATTTTGAAGAATAATTAATAAGATTTATGCAAAACACCAATGTAATAAACTTCCCAACTGGGTTGACAGGAAACATATTTTGGTTGAAAAGGAGGCTGAGTTTAGAACCAAGTGCTTTATTTTAGCCTATGGTCTTTCTTGGCTAAGAAAGTATTTTTTTTTAAGCCATGTCCAGTATTATATGCTGTTTTTATTGATACAATTTGACATTTTTGTTGATTTTAGGTTCACGTATCTCTGGAACAAAGTTGTGCTGCAAATTAAACATTCTGCTATAGATTAGATTGATATTTACTCCTTTAATGTACATTCTAAATTTAAAAAATAATGCAGTATGCAAGAATGCCTGCACAGCTGCCTGCAATTACTGCAGGTTCAAATCTTACCAGGCTCAAGGTTGACTCAGCCTTCCATCCTTTCTAAGGTAGGTTAAATGAGGACCCAGTTTGTGGGGGCAATAAGCTGACTTTGTATAAAATATACAAAAGTATGAAGGCTATTGCTTAACAGATTGTAAGACGCCCTGAGTCTCCGGAGAAGGGCGGCATATAAATCAAATTAAAAAAAAAATGTTATATTATGAAAATTCCAATTCATTGAGGATTTAGGTAGAATAGTATCATAATCCTTCTGTTTTCAAATTTTTGTTAAAAATATTTGTGTCCAACATAAACAATTCTGTTACCATCCCCTGAAGCTGGTTAATAAACAGATCGTAATGTTTTCCTATGTGGATGAGATAATACCAATATATTAGTAATAGCAATAGCACTTACAGTAGACTTACATACTGCCCCATAGTGCTTTTCAGCTCTCTCTGGGAAGTTTACAGCATATTGGCACCAACAATATGGTGCCAGGTCCTCATTTTACCAACCTTGGAAGGATGGGAGGGTGAGTCAACCTTTAGCAGGCCAGGATCGAACTCCTGCCTGTGAGCAGAGTTATCCTGCAATATGGCATTCTAAACCTGCACCATAAGAGCTCTGATACTGATCACTGGGGGATACCAATAGTTTAAAACAGGCTTCATGGGCCCTACCTGTGTGCTATAATGACGTTTACCTAATGGGCAGCCATACTCAACTTAAGGTCTTAATTCATACCAGACAACTTAATAGATTTTTAAAAGAGAAAATTAATATCTTCAAATATTTGTTTCATGCCTCTAGTAGGAAAAGGGTGCATTCAGATTGTTCATCTGAAATGCTCAAAAACTTCATAATTTTGTAGCTGTATATATCTATATTTTTGCCATCCCAGGTACATTATTTTTCCCAGCAGCCTTAAAAATATTCCCAGCTAAAGTTCATGTACAGCTCCCATCTGGATCCATGTAAACCATTGTGTGTTCTTGGAAAGAGTACAATCACTACTACTAAGAAAACATCCTAAGCTGGACACTATGTGCTCAGTATGATTCTCTGCCAGGAAGCTGGAGTTAACAAAGTGAAGATCAGAATATGGAAGAGTAGTTTCTCATATTGGCTAAAGTTACTGTTTTTCCCTGTGGTTTTCTGTCTTTGGTTGGTAATTTTTAATTGTCTTGCTCACTCCAGCAGAAATAGCAGGATAATGGATTCTCATGAAATGGACTTCTGATTATGGGTTACCAAGGGGTTATATAATTTTTTTAAAAGTCCTTATGCATTAAGCTTTGCCCTTATGGCAGTAGAGCAAGGAATTAACTGCCCATATTTGTTTTATTATTGTTTTAATGACAACATGAAGCTATGTTTTATTCCCTCCCTTTCTGTACATTTTCCAGATCAGTCATATCTATTTCATGCACAGTTGCTACTGTCTGACAGTATGATTTTGGTTTTGAATGTGGGGAAAAATTGCTTTACTGTTTGTAGAATTCTCCGTGACTTGATCATGTTGATGCTATAGCTCAGTGTTTATCAATCATGGCAATTTTAAGATGTGTGGTCTTCAGTGCCCAGAATTAAGCAGCAGCAATTGTCCTCTCATTTTCTTAAATTAATGCCATCTTCTTACAGAACATTTCTCTAGTTCAGGAGTCCACTAAAAAAGGAACACCATTCCTAGAAATTGAGAAATTAATGTTCAAGATGTAAGATGCTAATGATAGCTTATATTTTGTCTAGTTAGGATACTGTTGGCTCAGATTTACTGAATGGTACTTAATATGTGAACATGGTAGCCTAGAAGTTAAGATGCCAGGTATGTTGACCCAAAGTTTGGTAGTTTGACCCACATACCACACAATGGGGTAAGCTCCTGTCCTTTCCCCAGTTCCTGCCAACCTAGCAGTTCGAAAATGTGCAAATGAAAGTAGATAAATAGGTTCCACTTTGGTGGGAAGGTATAATAGCTTTCATGCCCCTTGGCGTATAGTCATGCTGGCCACATGACCATGGAAGCATTTTTGGACAATCTGGCTCCATCAACTAGAAAACAGAGATGAGCACGCTTTCAAGAGTCAGACATGACTGGACAAGGGAAATTTTTACCATTAAAAAAAAAAAAAAGCTTAATATATACATTTTCTTCATTTAGTTATTTTTTGTGTTTAACTGGATTACTATATCATTTGTTTTTAATTTTCTGAAATAAATGTCACTAACTGACTGTAGTATTGAAAATCCTACCCTGTATAAATCAAAAGTATTTGGGGTCTGTGTGTGTTCAGTTCATACTTTAATGCAAACTGAATTTGCAAACAAACTTGAAATTCAAACCAATGCATGGATTATAATGCAATCATCCTTCCAAATGTGAGTTTTTTCAGTGCAATTTTCTACCTAGGTAGTGCAGACAGAAATATAAATATTTGGGTCACTGAATTTCCATTTTCATCAAAGTAAAACACACAATTGACTACTTCAGGACATATGATATAGAGTATAGCAATATATGCAATATGCAAACTTGTAGATAATATGCATGTAAGTAGAAAAGGATGTCAAAATGGGCAGAAAATTTGACGTTTCTTTTTTAAAGAACATTATGATATGGTTGGAGAAATGATACAAGCTGCATTTAAGTGAAGAAACTGAGAGATTCATCTATCTGGACCCATACCAGTCGGGCTTCAGGCAGGGGTACAGCACAGAAACGGCATTGGTTGCATTGGTGGATGATCTCTGGAGGGCTCGGGACAGGGGTTGCTCCTCTGTCCTGTTCCTGTTAGATCTCTCAGAGGTTTTTGATACCATTGATCATGGTATCATGCTGCAGCGGTTGAGGGGGTTAGGAATAGGGGACACCATTTTGGGGTGGTTCTCCTCCTTCCTCTCTGACCGCTCACAGTTCGGGTTGACAGGAGGGCAGAGGTCGACTTCGAGGCACCTTGCATGGGGAGTGCCGCAGGGGTTAGTCCTCTCGCCCCTTCTGTTCAACATTTATGTGAAGCCGCTGGGTGACATCATCCGTGGTTTTGGGGTGAGAGTCCACCTGTACGCTGATGATATTCAGCTGTACATCTCCATGCCAGACCACCCCAACGATGCCCTTGATGTGATGTCTCACTGCTTGGAGGCTGTGCGGGTCTGGATGGGGAGAAATAGGCTCAGACTCAACCCCTCCAAGACTGAGTGGCTGTGGTTTCCGGCGTCGTGATATAGTCAGCTGGTGCCATCGCTGACTATTGGGGGTGACTCTTTACCCCCCACAGAGAGGGCTTACAATCTGGGCATCCTCCTGGACGCACGGCTGTCTTTAGAAGAACATATGACGGCCGTGGCCAGGGGGGCTTTTTATCAGGTTCGCCTGATCTGCCAGTTGCAGCCCTTTTTGGATTGCGACGCCTTGCGCACAGTCACTCACGCCCTTGTCACCTCCCGACTGGACTACTGCAATGCTCTCTACATGGGGCTCCCCTTGAAAAGCACCTGGAGGCTCCAACTGGTCCAGAATGCGGCCGCACGGGTGGTTATGGGCGCAACTCGTTGTGCCCACATGACACCCCTCCTGCGCATGCTGCATTGGCTCCCAGTGGTCTTCCAGGTGTGATTCAAGGTGTTGGTCACCAACTTTAAAGCGCTCCATGGCATTGGACCTGGATACCTTCAAGACCGTCTTCTGCCACCAGTAGCCTCCCACCGGCCAGTTCGCTCCCACAGAGAGGGAGCGAACTCAGGGTGCACTCAGGGTGCCATCGGCCAAATTATGTCACCCAGGGGGAGGGCCTTCTCTGTGGGAGCCCCTGCATTTGGAATGAACTGCCCCCAGAAATTCGTAAAATCTCTCATCTCCGTATATTTCGCTGTGCCCTCAAAACCCTTTTGTTCCGCCAGGCTGGGCTATCAATGTAAAGATTTTAATTGGTTTTTAAATATGGGATTTTAAATTTGGGATTTTATAATTGGGCCTATCATTTAATAATTTTAATTATTTTTAAATTTTGTTTGTCTTTGTGCTTTTAATCAGGCTGTACACCGCCCTGAGTCCTTCGGGAGAAGGGCGGTATAGAAATAAAATAAAATAAATAAATAAATAAATAAATAAATAAATAAATAAATAAATAAATAAATAAATAATATAACTTTTGAATAAATATGTACAAGATTATGCTGGGCATCTAATAAATGAGGATATGTATTCCTTTGTTCAGCTCATTCAGTTTGTTGTAATATTTTATTGTAAATATTTACTCTACAAGATATTTAATGGGAAGCAAAATGCAAGTGTTTAAAATAAATAAATAGGCTAGATCAGGGGTGGGCAAATCTGGCCCCTTTATCACCTGTGGACTTCAACTCCCAGAATTCCTGAGTCAGCTTTGCCACATTTGCCCACCCCTGGAATAGATTATGTTTAAAGTAGAGTTTCACTGAATTAACAGACGTGATGCAACATGAGCTGGTACCATGAAGCATGGACTGACAATTGCAACTGGGCCACTTGAAGCAAAGAAACACTACTTCAACTCTGAAAGAAAACAGAAAATCCTCTCCTGCCTTCATCTTCAGGTGATAAGCCCAAATGATAAGTAGAGAATACAGAAGTTGGAGTTCTGCCAGCTCTGTTGCCAAGGCCAACGTTGGTAACATTGCCAAAACATATTTTATATCCACAACAGACAGTTAATATTTAGGAGAGGCTCAGACAGACACCTCTCTAACTCATTGAAGTATAAATAGGAGGAGTGGGTGTACCATAATCAGAGTTGCAGGATTCTGTTATTTTAGCATCTCTCAATGAAAGTAATCCTATAGACTTTACTATAGTTTATTACAATCCATAGATTAATCTATAGCTATTATAACTTCAATGAAGTAGTTTCTCTGTGGAGTCAACTTCCTGATCTGGCCTTACCTTGTAGGACTGACAAGAAGAATGGAATTAACTCTATGGAGAGATGTTTGAGCTGGTGGTAGTTGTTTGACTTTGATTCAATCTAGACTCCTGCCAATCAGGGGTGGGTTCTACTTACCTTTACTACTGGTTTGCAACGGGGCCGCACACTCTTCCACACACACGCAGAAGCGTTCTGATGACATCGGGGTCAGTGGGCGGAGCCTCCCGCCGGTTTTACTACCAGTTCTATACAACCAGTGCGAACTGGGGGCAACCTACCACTCCTGCCAATACCCATGAAACTTTTTCCATTGCCTTCTTCCTAAGAACAATTAAAGAACAGACAGAGTGACTGGCCAAAATCACCAACTAACTTCAAGTCTAAGGTAGGACTAGAACTCACAGCTAGTGCCTTCACTAGTACACAAAACTGGTTATCAAGGAGCAGATATGCTAACTATAGCAGAATAACAGAGTTGGAAGGGACCTAGTCCAGCCCTCTGCTCAAGCAGGACACCCTATACCCGTGATGGCGAACCTATGGCACACGTGCCAGAGGTGGGACGCAGAGCCCTCTCTGTGGACATGCACACAGTTGCCAGCTGGTCTTTGTGGGTGCCGAAGCCCTGAAATCGGCCTGAAAATCGGCCTGAAAATGGCCCAAAAACGGCCCCCCAAACAGCCAAAAAACAGGCATGTGCATGCCGGCCACCTGGTGTTCACGTTTCCGGTGCTCCAGTGCATGCAAAGACCACCTGGCTGGCAAGCATGTGTGTGCCGGAAACCCAAAGACCAGCTGGCCGGCACGGGCATATGCGCCGACCAACTGGTCTTTGGGTTTCCAGCACGCGCATGCACGCACATGCACATGCATTCTGGTTTGGGCACTCAGTGCCAAAAAGGTTCACCATCACTGCCTTATACCATCCTAGACAAGTGGCTGTCCAGTCTCTCTTTTAAAGCCTCCAGTGATGCATTTATATGATATGATATATTATATTATATTTTATTTTATATAATTATATTAAATTATATCATATTATTATATTAAAATGTTACATTCCATTCTGTTACTTTATGATATCATATGATATGACACAATATGATATGATATGATATGAAATTATAAATATTATACATAATTGTATAATATTATTTTGTTCCTGCCTTTCGATTTCTTTGGCTTGTCCTTGCCTGGTTATCTCCCAGCATATCTCTCAAAAGCCCAGCAAACAGATAGTCTTTCAAAGGTTATTCTATTCTCTTCTGGAATATATACCAACTTTAGGAAATAAGGATGCCTTTCAACATAGTGAAAATTTAAGTCTTATAACCAACTGATAAGCTTTATACTACCAATTTTAATTTTTATTCAATTCATTTGGGTTTACAATAATAAAACTGCCCTTTTAATTTTTAATTTTATTTGTTACTCAGTATCATATTTTAAATGCAAATCTCTCTTATACTTTTACAGCCATAGCAAGCACTCTAAATTATTACCATAGCTGGCTTTGACTTGGCCAACATGTATAGATTTATTAGCCTTTTCAATACTTCTGTGTTGTCATGCAAACTCTCGTTCTCTCTTTCATCTCTAAAAGCCCATCTGTTTCTATGTTTATGTAATAATTAAAAGCATTGTTGGCATTTGTTTTTCGACCCTTTCATAGAAAGATCAGTTTATCAAAATCTATTTTAAAATAATGAAGTATCATTAACACAAAAATTAATTTATCAGTCTTAATTCTAACATGTGTTTTACCCTGGAAAAAAATAGTAAACTTGAATAACATGGTATTTAAAAAGCTGTTCAAATTAATTATAATTGTGCAGTGGATTTTAGCCAAACCAACTTATGCATTCTTTAAATTCAAAGCTGAAGCTCTTCAGTATTTACTTAAAGAAGTATAGCGAAATCAGTGAAATTTATATCTGAGCAAATATACTTAGATCAAAGATGTAAATGTTTTCTACATTGGAAATAAATAATACTAAAGTCCTATACAGTCCTATACAGTCAGAATTCAGGCTGTAATTTATTAGAAAAGGAAGGTTCTAGGGTCAATCAAGAAGTGACAGCAGTAGATCACTGACTTGAATCCTAAGATTACATCACACTCATGTTGGAGGCACTGAGGCACTTCCGGTTTGAAAGAATTAGCTGGTGACATCATGGTATATGCAGTACAATGCAGTGAGCCATATGCAGATCTTTACATTGGGGAAACAAAACAACCACTTGATAAACACATGGAATAACATAGGAGAAGAAACCCATCAGGACAAGATTCAGTAGTCCACTTGCATTCAAAAGACAAAGGCCACTCTTTTGAAGACAGCAAAGCTCATATTTTGGGCAGAGAGGACCACTGGTTTGAAAGAGGATTCAAAGAGGCCATGTATGTCAAAATTGAATAGCCCTCTCTCAACAAAGGGGGAGGGATACAGCATCATCTACCTCCAGTTTACAACGCAGTCCTTTCAATAGCTCCAAAAAGGCTCCACACCCATTTGCATTACTCGGGTGACACTGACACTAAAAGAATGCAAATGACTAGCTATATGCAAGGAGTATAAATCCTTCCATTCCCCACCATCCAGTCAGAACTGAAGAAGCCTTTTGGATGAGAAGCAAAACGTCTTCAAAGAAAAACCAGAAAGTCCAGTTGCTTCTTGAAAAAGCACCTGTGGGACTTTTTTAATAGCTTCACAGAGCATCCTTATTGTTTTAGGCCCATTCGATCTGTCTCCAATTGTCTGTCATCTCTAGTAAATTTTGTTTATATTTATGCATATATATGTTGGGACTAGAATTTCCATTGCTAAGCAAGGAAGTGGTGAAGGGAATAGTGCCCAGTTTTACTTACCTACCATCATTGTTAAGCAAATTGTTGCAGTTGTTAGTGAATATGTGACCTGTTAACTTTTTTTGTTGGAAGCCAGCTGGAAATGTTGCAAATAGCAATCACGTGATTTAATTTAATAGATTATTTGGACCTTGTTGATACATGGAGATATAAAAATGATGATTCAAAAGAATATGCTTATTTTTCTGAAAGACAAAGAATTTTTTCAAGAATAGTTATGATTTGGATTTTTAAGACTGGCTAATAATGTTTATAAAGCAGAGACATTATCAACTCCGCTTTACAAAGCGGAGACATGAATTTATTAATTTGGATAGGAGACAGCAAGAATATTTAACTCCTGCTCTTTTTATTTTTCATCATTTTTCATTTTTTTGGCTTGAGTTTCAATATGCAAGATACATACGGTCAAAGTTTTTTTGTGATTCCCTTTTAAAAATATGAATAATATATAGTGGCTGACTGGCTGTCCTTTATAACATGGAATATTAAAAAGCTGAGATCTTCAACTATGAATAGACAGTGTTTTTTTAATGAAAATTTAAATAGGTTTTTTTAAAAAAAGATTCATATTTTCACTAAAAATAAATAGCTTTTATATAATACATGGGTTGGAACGGATTATGTAAATTGTCATTCTAAATCTGAAAGAGGTGTTACTGTTTAACTACTGATTGTTAAAAAATGAACATCACAGAGCTAGGTTTTTTCATTTTTATGGTCTGTTTTTGTTAGCCCTGCGGTTATCAGTCCTTAAATTATTGTGGTCCCATTTTAGGTATGATTTTTTTTTTACATTTGTATATATAGTGGCTCATATAATAGTTGAAGGAGATTTGGAGCCCTCTTTAGAATGTAACCTTAATCTATCGTTATTATATACTTGATTTAATTCACAAGGTAGCATGTCTGAATGCAAATATTTAGCATCCTATTAAACTTCCCAAGGAAAGTGATTGAAAAGGGCTGGACTTAAAGACCGCACTGACATGATAGCAGTGTTCCAATTTCTTAGGGGCTGCCACAAAGAAGAGGGAGTCAAGCTATTGTCCAAACTACCTGAGCGTAGGACAAGAAGCAATGGGTGGAAACTAATCAAGGAGAAAAACAACTTAGAACTAAGAAGAAATTTCCTGACAGTTAGAACAATTAATCAGTGGAGCAACTTGTTTCCAGAAGTTGTGAATGCTCCAACACTGGAAGTTTTTAAGAAGATATTGGATAACCATTTGTCTGAAGTGGTGTAGGGTTTCCTGCCCAAGCAGGGAGTTTGACTAGAAGACCTCCAAGGTCCCTTCCAACTCTATTATTCTGTTCTGTTTTCTAAAAGACAGCCCTGAGGCACTGTTCATAGGAGCACAAGAACAGGCACTAAGCACCAGATCCATAGATGCAGGGATCTACCATATTTGACAAAACTCGACGTGTAATTGACTATGCAAAGAGGGTTCGTAGACAGTCCAACACATAGTGACAGAGAGTAAGATGCAGATAGTAACAGCATACACTGAACAACACAACCATGTAGATGGCATTGTACAAAAATATGCACAGTGTAGGATGAGAGATTCTACAGAAGGTAGTGAAAAATAAGAAGGCTAAGATCCTGTAGGACTTCCAAATCCAGACAGATAGCCAATCAATCAGACATCATGGTAGTTGACCAAAAAAAAAAACCAACAACCCATGGAAAACGTAATTCCTCTAAATTAGATTTTTATTATATTGTACAAAGCAATGATATAGAAAAGGGGAGAGAACTAAGTTACTGACTTTTAGATTCAAATAAATTAAGAAATATAAACTTAAACTATCAAATTTAGGGTACAACTGGGAAGTATCTGTATAGAATTAATCAACAATACAATTACTAGTCAAAATTTTGAAATTTTATTCTAAATTATAAAATTAAAACCCATCAAAAAACATTATTTTTATAGAAAGTAGGGATGTTCTTTAAATGATTTTTCATATTGTTGTAAGCAGAAAGCATTAAAAATAAATTACACCAAGTATTGGACTTTTTGTGTTTATGTATGCACCTGTGTGCCTTTGATTCTTGTCCCTGCAGTTTCTTGCCAGGATTTTCAGAAGGACGTCATTACAAGTAGACTTACAACCACTATTAAGACCAGAATTTCCTTTGCTAAGCATGATGATTGTTAAGTGAATTGCACCTATTTTATTACCTATCTTGCCAGGGTTTTTAAGCAAATCACTGCAATTCTTAAGTGGATCACATGATTAATTAATAATGCCTATTTCATTTTGATGCTTATCTCACAATGTTATTGAAGGAGATAGATACAAGATCCAGAGACTGGGTATGCTTCTAAAATTTCATGGAAGTTGCATTTTATGGAGGAATTAACTATAGTTCTAAGGTGAACTCTTTTTTTACAAAGAATTGGCAGAAAATGTTGAAAATTATATTACTTCTATAATCTCAGGAATAATGAACATGAATATCCTGCCCATTGGTCTACTGGTTTCTAGGCTAGAAAGAGGGTTCGGGACCTATGAGTTATGAGTTCAAGTCCCATTTTAACCATGAAAACCAGCTGAGTGATTTTTGGCAGTCTCTCTCAGCCCAATCCACCTCACAGGGTTGTTGTGGGAAAAATAGGAGGAGGAAGGTGTGTTGGATATGTTTACTGCCTTGAGTTATTTGTAAAAATAATAAAGGTGAGATACAAATAAATAAATAAATAAAATCAGATTAAATAATATGACATTGGTTGCTGTAATTTTAAAAAAGCTCATACAATAATTACTCTGTCTATGAAAACATACTGTTTAAGAAAGATTCATTACACTCATCCCAGGATTTGGAATATTAACTCATATGGACTAGACTTGTCTTTCTATGGCTGTATTTTGAACTGAAATCAACAAGATTGTTAATATGTTTCAGGGTCAATTACTGCATTTTTAAAATGCATATGTTCTTCTTGGCTATAAACCTAATATTGGGATTGTATGAAAACATCACAAGCCATGGATTTTTTTTAAAGTTGTGAACTGGCTAAAAATATCATACAACACTGGAAGGAAAGTTGATTACTTCATCTGTTTTTCAGCAAAGGATTGTTGATAGTATATCATTTGTCAGTATTTGGATAGAGCAAGAGATAGAAAAAGAAGTTTTGGAAGAAATATGGCCAGATTTGGGAGTTATACTTTTCATTACGTAAGTTCCCAGTCTGTTTCCTGATGTTGCTGTTGTTTTATGAGGTTAGGTAGTGTTTAAAATAGAAAAAGCTCAATGCATCTGTTTTATTTATTTCATGGGGGAAAAGCAGATGCGTGGTACTGTGCAATATTTCACCCAATTCTAATAACAATATCCAGAGGAGGTCTCACTCCACATAAAGGGACTGAGAAGAATATGTGGCCACTTGGCCACAGATTGGCACCTGTGATTTCCGGTTTTCAAGCAGTGTTTCTCAACCTTGACAGCAAGCCTGGCTGGGGAATTCTGAAATTGAAGTCCACTTATCTTAAAACTGCCAAGGATGAGACATGCCACTTTAAAGGCAATAGCTAATACTTTGAACCAGACCTAGAAACAGATTAGAGTGTCCTGTTGCAGCTGTCAAATTGTGACTATTTCATTGCTGGGAGACAAACTTGCTTCCTATCTGCCATAGTAGGGAAAGGAATCTTCTTGTTTTCCACAGCCTCTTTGAATGACAAATACTAAACTAGATTGCAACACTATCGGCACACTTAGTATAGACTTCGGGGACAAAGCATCAACATTTCCAGCAAGTGCACTTAGTATAAGCATCTTGCCAAGAGATGTTCCCTTTCTACTGTGCTTTATCTTCATGAGGCAATAGTTCTCCCTTAGATGGAAGAGGCAAAAGGAAGGGATGCTACAGCATGGTATTATCTCTGCTTCTTGCCAATCTGAACAAGGATTTCATCAGGTGTGCTGGCAAGTTAAGAGTGTTAGCACATCACTGGTTCCATAGAATGCAGCTCCTAGCAATATTGTAAAATTAAACTAAGGTGGCCCCCAAAGCCTATTGTGTTCCAATTTTATAAGAGGGAAGGCTCTTTTAGTTCCCATACTTTGTTTTTACAAATATATGTATCAGGGGTGCTATTCAGCAGGTTCTGACAGGTTCTGGAGAACCGGTAGTGGAAATTTTGAGTAGTTTGGAGAACCGGCAAATACCACCTCTGGCTGGTCCCAGAATGGGGTGGGAATGGAGATTTTGCAATATCCTTCCCCCAGGAGTGGGGATGGAATGGGGATTTTGCAGTATCTTTCTCCTGGAGTGTGGCGGAAATAGAGATTTTGCAGTATCCTTCCCCTGCCACGCCCACCAAGCCATGCCGGTGGTAAAAAAAATTTGAATTCCACCATTGATATGCATGTATGTAGTATGTATATATAGAATATATTGTCATACCATTTTGGAGAAAATCATTGTCACCAATGCCTCCTTACCAGCAATCAATACCCAGATGAGCAGAGATTAACACCAGGATTAACAGTAGACCAGGAGTGAAATCCAGCAGGTTCTGACAGGTTCTGGAGAACCGGTTAATGGAAAATTTGAGCAGTTTGGAGAACCGGTAGCGGAAATTTTGAGTAGTTCAGAGAACTGGCAAATACCACCTCTGGCTGGAGTGCGGTTTCAATTTTCTTTCCTTCTCCAGTTTTGCCCACAACAACAACTCTGTGAGGTGGATTGGGCTAAGAAAGAGTGACTGATCCAAAATCACCAAGTCGACATTCATGCCTAAGGCAGGACCACACAGACTCATGGTTTCTAGTCCAGCATCTTCACCACTATTGATCATTTAGGAAAACAAGATTGTCTGTCATATTTTTTATTTCCATTTAAAGGAGGATTTTTCATCAGGTTCGCCTGATTCGCCAGTTGCGTCCCTTTCTGGATCGGGACTCTTTACGCACGGTCACTCATGCCCTTGTCACCTCCCGCCTGGACTATTGCAACGCTCTCTACATGGGGCTCCCCTTGAGGAGCACCCGGAGGCTCCAACTGGCGCAGAGTGCGGCCGCGCGGGTGGTAATGGGAGTGACATGGCATTCCCATGTAACACCTCTCCTGCGCGAGCTGCACTGGCTCCCGGTGGTCTTCCGGGTGCGCTTCAAGGTTTTGGTTACCACCTTTAAAGCGCTCCATGGCTTAGGACCCGGGTACTTGCGGGACCGCCTACTACCACCAATAGCCTCCCACCGGCCGGTACGCTCCCATAGAGAGGGGCTCCTCCGGGTGCCGTCAGCCAAACAATGCCGACTGGCGGCCCCCAGGGGGAGAGCCTTCTCTGTGGGGGCACCTACTATCTGGAACGAGCTCCCCCCAGAGATACGGAGGATCCCGGATCTGCGCACCTTCCGCCGCGCCTTAAAGACCTTACTATTTCACCAGGCCGGCCTGGCCTAATTTTCCCCCTCTTTTATAAAAGATTTTTAAAATTTTAAATATCTTTTAGTATTTATATATTCAATTTTAAATTGGTTTTAAAAGTTTGGGGTTTTAAATTTGTCGGGGCCAAAATTATTTAATTTGATTTTATTCTATTTTTTAAATTTTGTATTGTATGTGTTTTTATTGTCTGGCTGTGCACCGCCCTGAGTCCTTCGGGAGTAGGGCGGTATAGAAATCTAATAAATAAATAAAGAAAGAAAGAAAGAAAGAAAGAAAAAAGGTGACCAAAAAGTCCTTGCACAAGAGACATTGTGTGTGTGTGTGTGTGTGTGTGTGTGTGTGTGTAAATGACTGAATAGGAACAGTGGGAGTAGCACAACCTTGGCTGAGACATACTCAAAAGCTGTTTACTTAGCTATGCCAAAATCATAGAACACATGCTTTTCCGAAGAACAAAAAATGTAAATGGAAGTCATTTAGATGTGGTTCAATAAAGTTCATCATTAAATCATCAAAAGCTGTCAAGCAAAAGAGATGTGGGTTGTTTTGGTTTAGGGGAGTATGGATCTATTTTCCCTTTTTTGCTCATATAACATGTACTTTAGAAGATGATAAACTAATGATTCAGACTGCTATCTCTGTATATATGTTACCCAAGAATGGATCTCAATGAATGCAGTCTGAGTGAGTATCGCCAGTAAGTTCCAGGTACTGCTTACGAACAAAAAAGAATCAGTATGTACAGAAGGAGTATCAAAGTAAGACTGAAGCTAGGTACAAATGCCTTTTCAAAATTTGGGAGCAGAAAGATTGGGAAGGCACTTTTTTTCAAACTTCCATAGAAGAAAAAATCCTGTTTGCTACTACTGAAAAACCCAACGAGAAGAATTTTCCCATTATGTCATCTTTGGAAATTACCCATTTGTGCTTTTGGGATATTCTTATAACCTTCTTAAATCTTTATATCAACCTTGGTTTTTACTCAAAGCTTGCTGAATTCAGATGTGCTACTAAAATTACTTTTGCTTTTTATAATTTCTATTGATTTTTGTGTGTGTGTGTGAATAAAAGAATCATGAAAGAAACATGAAACAGTGAAGAAAAAAACAAAAAGTGCAGGAAAGAAAAAGATATTAGAAAAAAGAAGAGATTTCCAATTTCTTTACAGCAGTTACAAACATGCTCATCTCTCTTTAAAGTCTCAAATAATGTCCTATCTTCCTACTTTTTTAATTAACAAAAGCATAAAAAATCTTAGGTCAGCAAAAAGTCCATAAAGGATTTTCAGTTTTTTATGAGAACACTTATTATTTCATCCCTGATCAAACAAATCTATTTTATAGTCTTTCTTTGTAGGCAATCTTATAACAGATGTTTCTTTGTGCAGAATTAACTTGTTGGAATATTGTATAATTTGATTTCTTGTCATCTTCCTGAGAGTGCAGAGGTATAACTCTTGAAACCCTTTTTATCTTTATATGCTTGTATTGGTTTTGTGTGCCCTGACTTCTTCTGTATCTGCCTCTTCCCATCCCATAGATTCTGTTACAGCTTTGACAGCTTTCTCCATAATAGCTTTTTCCCAGGTTGTTCCAAAATCCATCTCACTCTCAAATGAATTTCTTTCTATCTTGGTTCCCAATAATGCCACATCCAGGCCTTCATTGTTTTCTCTGGTTGTTATTTCCATTTTCTAAGAACTCCAATTTGTTTAATTTTTCAAATCATATGTGTTACATATTATCCAATGTTTTATTCACTTTATCTTTCATATTTTTGTCATTGGAAATAATTTCAAAGAAAAAGTGGTGGATAACATTTGTCATGTTGAGTTATTCCATGTAGAATTGTCCAGGGCAAATTGTCTCGCGGCAAGTTTGCCAGGGGGAGATGGCCATGGCAAGATGCCCACTATGGGTTGGTTGTGGCAAAATGGTTGTAGCAAGTTGTTTAGACCCCTGCTGATTTGGACTTGCTGCCAATTGCAGTTCTCCATTTCAGCATCATCCCTGCTCTTTAGAGACACCATTTTCCTTCACCTGGAAGCCAACTAAATATACTTAGTTACTAAGTCTGCATTACTATTAATCTTCTCATCATTCCTATCACACATCTCTTCCCACTTAGGACTGTATGACTTTAACCTTGTTGCTGGTATCCTTAAGATTTATATTGTTTTTCTATGACTATCATTAAGTGTTGTACCTTATGATTCTTGACGAATGTATCTTTTCTTTTATGTACACTGAGAGCATATGCACCAAGACAAATTCCTTGTGTGTCCAATCACACTTGGCCAATAAAGAATTCTATTCTATTCTATTCTATTCTATTCTATTCTATTCTATTCTATTCTATTCTATTCTATTCTATTATTATACAATAGAAATAGAATTTGTGAAATGAAATGTTGATCATGTTAGAAATGCACACAGGCAGACATTTGTCTGTCTATCTGTCTGTCTGCCTGTGTCTGTGTCTCTCTCTGTCTCTGTAAATATTCATTTCCAAGTTCAAAGTGTGACCATTATATATTTGGTAAACTAACCTGGTGGAAACATTTTTACCTTATTTCAACTCAAGTATTTTTTATGCTGATCTTTTTCAATCCAAGAAGAAAAGGAGATGATGGGTTAGAAGCAATCTTAGAGCAAATTAACTAGTCACTGGAGAGAGAAAACAATAACAGGTAATAGACTTATTAGGCCTTCTTCTGGTTATTTGTTTCAAGAGATTTTAAATTAAATCATTTTCCAGCCAAGATAAGATACCTACTATTGATGGCTCTCTGAATTAAATGCTTGGCAAGAGAAATGAATGCTGAAATAGCATTGTTAATGAGCAATCAAAAAAAGATGAACTTTTATGTACAAAGCATGCTCTCCAGTAATATACCTAAATGAAGCACTTTACCTAAATTAGGAGCATCCAAAAGAAATTATTTTTAGCAAAGCCATTAAACTAAGGGATGCTTACAAAATATTATATAACAGTTGCTCAAAGTCTTGAGACAACACTATTTCTGAGCAGAGATTTACATGGATGGATGTGAAGCAGTGAAATAGAGGGATCCAAAAGAAAGGGAATATTCAAAAAGATGGCAGAACAAGATTTTTAAATATACCTTGTTGTGTCCCAGGCAGATCTTAGGAATCTTACACTAAATCTATGCTTCTATGAACCAACATTAATGTTGTACATGCATGCAATGTGTGTTTACATATTTACGTGCATATGTAAATATTACATATATGAATTACAAGAAAAATACCAGAAAGTTTATCAAATTGCAAGGTGATATTTTGCCATGCTTAAGGAATTGTCTTCTGAAAGCAACCAAGGCTATTGATGGATATTGCCCTTAGTTTCTGAGGGCAATAAAAAACTAATTTTAAAAAACTAATTTTTAAAAAATGAAAGCTTTAAAAAGGCAATTTTATCAGTGGTTAGAAAAGAGAGATATATAGGATAATGTTGTAATGATATGAAGAATGAAGAAGAAAGAAAAGAAAGAAGATAGATAAATGTATTAATAGAAAAGCAAGAAATGTGGGAGAAATGTTATAAATGAAATGATAATTTTAAGATATGATAAATAGTGGAGGAGTAGGAAGAATACACAAAAGATGTACGCAGATGATTCACTGAATGATTGATTATATACTATATGTTTGTTTGTCTATAAAATAAAAAAATCTTATTAAAAAAAGGAGTGGTACAAAAACATACAAGGGTACAATGAGAATGGGTTTGAGTCACTGAAATCAGTGAAGCGTGACTTTGTTATGATTCTTTTAATTATAAACTATATTATTGAGAAATAATGATTTTTTCATTGATAAAATAATGATTTTAAAAGCACAAATAAACTTAATAAACATTCTTCCTAAACAACAGGTGTAATGCCAGGTTCCACCTGATGAGCCTTAGATATAAAAGGACATAAAAATAAAACAAAGATTGACATGAAATCAGTGGGATACGTTTATCATGGTTTAATTAAGCCCACCAATTTTACTAAATCATCCTAAGAGTAACAGGAGCCTGGATCTCAGTCATCATCCTACAGTATTGTGGCAGGCAAGAATAGATCAATGTGTTATTTATGCATTTAATATTCATTTGATTATATTTCTGTCTTTTGTACAAGAACTCAAGGAAGCAGACACAGCGCTCTCTCCTATTCCTAACCCTCAGAGTAACTATTGCTCTGTGTGAAGGATTGGCCTGAGAGAGAATGACTGGGTCAAGCTGAACTTCCATGACTGAGTGTCTATGGTGATTCTCAGACCTCCAAGTAATGGTTGTATCAAAGGTGCTTTTTCAAAAGGCAACTGGACTTCCTTTGTTTTTCTTTGAAGACATTTAGCTCCTTATCCAAGAAACTTCTTCAGAACTGTAGAAGCTTCAGAAACAGAAGAATTGTTTTGTTTTTATTTTAATATAAACAAATATTATTTATCCTATTTTTAAAATAATTAAAACATTTTTTACAGTTCTTCTGTAAGATTACGGTAATTGTGTATCTGTTATTTTTGGAGTCAGTAAATCTTTTCCATTCCTAGACTTCTAGCTAATACACATTCCTAACTGCACAGATCATGATGATTTAAAATCGTATTCTAAATTTGTTCAGTAATCCAACTTTTTTTCTCAATGAATTGGTCTATATCCTAAGCAGCATAGCCTCTTTCATTCTACAATGCACTGGAAACAACTTATTGTAAATTTATCTCTTACACAAACAATATTCAATAAAAGTAAAGAAAGTTAAAACATCTGCTTACAAGTTAAGAATAGATATAAACGCTGGCAGTTGGATTAGCAGGGGATGAATATTTGGAGTTTAATTTTTTGAACAATGAATTAAAATTATCGATTTATTTTTAGTTATTTATTAATTAGATGTAGATGTAAATAGAGTGCATATAGTAGTTATTGTTTTTCTTGGTTAGGTTCTTTTGGAAGTCTCTCCGGCTTTTTCAGCTTTTATCCATGTTAATCAGTAGCAAATGAAACTGTTACATATCTTTAAGTATGTTAAAATATGAATGTTTAACAGCTGTTTTCAGGCAGATGTTAATCCATTTGTTTTTGGATTACCAGAATTTCCAGTTACCCTGCCCCAAATGTAATCCAATACAGTTGGCATTTTTTAGATACAGAAACATTTTTTTTAATCTTACATATGAATAATGATTAGCAAATTTGGGGCTTGAAGATCAATGTGATTGGGAATTTTTCTTTTCAAGTAAATAATTGTTTCCCTTATACAGAAAAAGAAAAAGAAACATAAGGCTGATTCATTTTACATATCTATCAAAAATAGAATTTGGAACTTTTAATATGCCAGTTAGTCATTTCAAGCAAAAATCACACAACTGGTGTGAGAGTTTGTGCAGGATAGTGTCCATATTGTTTGATTACTGGTTTAGTATTATGGTTCAAATGCCAAATCAATCATCATATATTTGGGATAATCTAGACCAATTGTTCTTTCTCGAGGCTTAATTGATTGATTGATTTTTTGTCTTTATTTTATACATGACTCCTCATACATGTAGGGATGACACCATGGCCCAGGCAAGAGTACCAAGCATGCTCCGCAAATGGAACTCCATCCTCAGAATTTCTTTGGGGAAAAAAAAAGAGTTTTGCTTTAAGGATTGTTTCTAAACTCCCCTTTATATTTCAAATCACATTTCATTAAGAAAATGAAAAAAGTAATTTATCAAAGATTACTCTTCTATTTTCCAAGGATTGCAATATGGTCATACAATTAAGAATTATGTCCTGTCCTGCTCCATACATGCTTACACCCTCAAAAGTTGCAGTCTTTATTGATGCTTCTCTAACTCCAATTAGCATTCCCTTGGTGTCACCACACACACCAGAACCAGTCCGAATGAGCCCAACTCTACCATCCTAGAGCACACCACAGGCTCTCCCCACCAAATTCCAGGTCCGCCAAAAAGTCCACTGTCTAAACAAAAATCATCAAGTGGAAATTCAAAGTACAAAGTTCCGAAAAACTAAGTCCAAAGACCAAAAGAGCAAAGGGTCAGTTCAGTTCCAGAGTCAAGGTGCGAATTCATGATGGCTGAATGAACACACACACAAAACAGACAACTGGTTCAGGGGTGAAATGCTACCAGTTTGGACCTATTCTCCCAAATCAATAGTAAAAAATGCTACCGATTTGGGTGAACTGATATTTCTGACGAACAGCTATGACACACAATTTATATTAGCTACAATCATTGGATTTCCTGCTTTCTAGCTAAACTAAATCACATGGCACAGCAGATTTCCCCCCCCTCTTGTTGTTCTACTTATCTTTGCAGACTTGGAAAGCTTCAAAATGTTCCTTTTTTAGCTCTGCATAGGCACGCCTCAGGCACCCATGTGCATGTAAAGCGCACACTTGGTTCCCAGCTCACCCTGTTCCACATACTGGGCTAAATAGTTGCTGGCTGGTGAAGCTCAATGCAAGGAACAAGGCTGCAGCCTCGCAAGTAGCCTTGCTGACCTCCATTGAGCCTGCCTCCTTTCTGCCCTTCACATCCGTAGATCAAATGGAGGATTGACACTGTGTTTTAGAAAAAGTAATATACTGTGTTTTAGAATAAAACCTTATTCTAAACACTGTACATAGAAGACTGGCCCAGAATTTTAAACAAGTTCGAGACTCATCACCCTTTGTATCAACTTTAGTTCTCATCTTGTAGTCTAAGACAAGTTACACAAGCCATGATCCCATTTAAATAATTAGCTCTTAGTTATTCTAAAATATGTAAGGCAAAGTATTGGAAATCTGTGAAAAAAGGATTTATTGGTATTTAAGAATCTTTGGAGAAAGGATTTTAACAGAGGGATCTTTCTTTTTTTCACATAAAATCTTTCAGATTGTGTTTTACAAAATTACAGAAAACACATTTAAAATAATGGGTATCTCATATTTCAAAAAGTGGGACTTGCATGCCACAGGAGAAAAAAGAGAAGAAACTTCATGAATAAATTTTGGAAAGGAAAGCATACAGACTCAAATGATTATAAGGGAGTTTAAACTTTAAATTCCTTCTGCATGTAGTTTTGTAGCGGGAGGACAAATTTGGCATCATTAAAACCAATTGGGATGGAACTCATGAGTGGAATACAATTATGAGAAGGACATACTTTGTTCAAACAAAGGAGAAGAGTGCAAAGAAGAGGGGTATGACATTATACATAAAGTCTGATGTTATCTCTATGAAAATTCATGACATAAAATTTGAATACCATGCAGAAAGTAGTAAATATTCAAAGGAAAAGAAACAATAATGATGTTGTTAGTCCATCCAACCAAGCAGAAGAAGTAGATTTTAATAAATCAGATCGCTAAGATGTCCAGGAAACCTAACACAGTAGTAAAGGGATATTTTCAACTACTCCACATCAACTGGGAATCACACACTATGATAAATGGAACATACTTTCAAGGCAACTTAATCAC
Organism: Pituophis catenifer annectens; assembly: GCF_029215685.1. Lineage (NCBI taxonomy): Eukaryota > Metazoa > Chordata > Lepidosauria > Squamata > Colubridae > Pituophis > Pituophis catenifer. Next base: position 23,942,972 of record NW_027256886.1, read on the forward strand.
CCAAAATGTGGAAGGAAAACAGGAGATAACTTACACTGGATTTAATATTTATTAATAAATAGTTGAGGAAATGGAAGTTGTAGAAAATTTGGGAGAGAATGACCATGAGATCTTAAAATTCAACATATTATTATATAGTCAAATTAGTATTCTGCATTTCGAGACAGCTGATTTAAATAAAGGAAAAAAAGTGAGAAGAATTCTATCAGTGGGAATCCTGAATGAAAAACTATTCCAGAGGGATAGTTTTCTGGAAACTTTTTCTAGAAAATTTTGAGAAATGAGGACATTAAGATTTAAACACAGGCAAAACCAAACCAAAAATAATAAAAAGGTGAGGGCGAGACAGTTGATACAATCAATGTAGTTGCATAAAAAATTCTCAGGAAATAGCTCACATTTGTAAGGATGAGGTTATGAAAGGTAAAGCTCAGAAAAATGTGAGGCTGGCAATGAATTTCATTTCATTTCATTTTTCATTTTATTTGATTTATATACCGCCCTACTCCCGAATGACTCAGGGCGGTGAACAGGCACAAGATAAAACACATAGAATACAAAAATTTAAGAGCAGAAGAAAAATCAAATTAAATCAATTTAGCCCAAGACAAATTTAAAACCCCAGGTTAAGAACAAATTAAAATTTACATTAAAATTTACATTAAAAAAGAATGGGAGAGGTTAGGCCAGACCAGCCTGGTGAAATAAAAAGGTCTTGAGAGCATGGCGGAATGCCAACAATTATAAATATTTTATTGTTTGAGTATCTGTAGAACAAGAGGAAAATCAAGGAAATGATTGGTATACTTGTTGAAGAAAATGAAAAACTGGTGACAGCGGGCAGAAAACTGAATTGCTTAGTTCCTATCTTCTATCTGTCTTTTTACAAAAGGAAAAAGCTGTTCCATCCATCAAAATGTGCACCATGAGGGGCAGAAGACAAATATAGATCAAAATAGACAATGAAGTGTCGAGAACAACTAGTTGCCTTGAATGAATTCAAGTCACTAGCATCAGATGGACTACCTCCCAGGATGCTGAAAGAACTGGTGGATGTGATCTCAGAAGCACTTACTGTAATTTTGAGAACTTCTGGGAATACAAGGAATATGCCAGAAGATAGGACAAGAGTTAACTTTGTTGCAGTTCTTAGAAAGGACAGACTTGGGAAACTATAGACAGGATAATATTAATACCTGGGAAAATTATATAAAAACTCATCAAGCAGTTACCCACCTCAGAAGCATGGGAGGCTTGAGCCTGGTGAGATTTGAACTGCTAAATTGCAGTCAGCTGGCAGTCAGCAGAAGTAGCCGGCAGTTCTACGCTGCGCCACTGTGGCTCATAATGCCAGATCTTATCACTCTTTTTTCTCTCTTGATAAAATGACTAGATCAGTAAATCAAGGGAATGTTGTGGGAATGACTAAATTATTAAATCAAGGGAATGTTCTGGGGATAATGAACATTAACCTCAGTGAGGCATTTGATCAAGTTGACCATTATCTCATATTCAATCAAATGAAACAATGTCAGATTTTTAACCAATTTCATTGTATATATGTTGTACAATGACAATAAAGGTTATACTATACTACTATACTATAGATGGGTAACAATCCACAATCAGATGGTTTCACAGTTGGTTGAACAACAACATTTGGTGGGTGAATGGTGTTATATCTACATAGAGAAAATTTGCAATGGTGTACCTTGGTCCAATGCTTCTCAACATTTTTATAAATGACTTAGAAGAGAGGATGAAAGTATTTCTATCTTCTCTGCACTTGACACAAATTTCAGAAGAGACGCTATGCTAATGTTTTAAAAGATTAGTGGGCCCTATTCAGTAAAGAGATATTCAATGTAAAGAGATATAAAGTTCAGTGTTTAGGCAGGAAATGTACAAAGCAGATGGCACCTGGTACTTGTGAGTACCACTACCAAGATTAGTGATTTAAGTATGAGCCAGTGTGCTGCAGAAGTCAAAAGAGCTAATCAATCTTGGGCTACCTCAATGGAAATCATAAAAATGGCCATTCCTTTCCACTCTGCAGTGATCTATAATATTGTGTCCAATTTTGGTTGCTACTATACAGGAGAGAGCCCAGGGAACTAGAAAGAGAGCAAAGATGGTGATGCAATTGTACTAATCAAAGTTCTTGGAGTAATTAAAACAACACTCTGTGGGGTCTCCCAAACATTCATGCATCTGACCAATACACTTCTTCTGCAAATTGACAACTTAAACCCAAGCAGGGAGCATTCAGATGAGAAAAAATAACCAACCCAAGACCGTGCTCTATGGTCAATTTAGAGTGCTTTGGCAACAGAAACAATGTGATGTAATAAATTTAATGTGCCTGTTTATACCACTGTTTTAGCATTGCAGTATGCATGTATTGTGCAGTCACAAGGCAAATCCCTCTAACTGCAGGGAAATTGGAAGGAAATGAGGCTGGGTGAAGGGCAAGTCCATCATTCCCCAGCATGCAGATTCCTTCAATTTTGCATTTTACAGGGAGCTCAGGCTCTCTAAGCCTTTCACTGAAAAGGTGGAATGCCTGCCCCACGAGGGAGAAAAGCATGGCATTTTTGGAGAGTCAAAAACAAAATGAACATACCGTATATAAAGAGATGCTATCTTTCAGATAAAGGCAACTCCTCTTTCCCATGCGTTGATTCTCTTCTGCTTGTGGGACAAAAGTGAGACGACAGCTTTCGGCATTTCATTGCGAAGAGCTTCAAGATCAAATGTTAGGAATGGAATCTGAAAGTTTATAGGGAGACTGTAGGAATGCTCGGATAAAAGAAAAAGCTCTGAAGAGACGCACAGAAGATCCACGATTGAATTCTGCCTCAAAGTCAGGCAGCAACTTTGAAATGTTTAAGGGAGGAGAAATGGTACGAAGGAATGGCAATACATATTTTCAGACGGCATGATTTTGTCAATAGCCTTAAAAAAATACAGGATCGCTGAGATCAGCAGTGCTTTAAATAGTGCTGGCAGCAAATAGACCGTCCTTTGGCAAGTAGTATTCATTGCATTATTTTCTTTCAAAGTAGCCAAAGAAAACTAGAAAGTAGTGCTTTGCTTTCAATGATTTTCTCACAGTCCCGATGTGATTTTGGAAGGTAAAATCTGAATCAAGCATATAAAAACACTTAGAAAAAATTAATAATGCTTCTTTCTTACTGAATTCATCCCCTTCAGACTTAAACCAAACCTAAAACCAAACATGGCATTTCCTGGAATCGTGTTTCTCCTTTGATGGGAAGCCACATAACCTCAGGACAAAATTAAGTGCTTTAAAGTATTGACAACAGGTGTTACTGCGTGCGCTCAAAGTCATATTTGGTTTTTAAATCTGGATTGCTGCACAACCCAATGTATGTTAATTAGTGAAAGCTACAGAATTTCTTATGTTGTATATTATTTCAAGAAGGTGAAAAGATACCTATCAGAGGTGCTTTTTTTTTTTTTTTAGGACATCCTGTAACCGGGTAGGTTTCTCCTGGTTACGCATTGTTCATTCTAATGCCTTGCATCTTAAACAACATATCGTTCCTCACTGCTCAATGGTACATAATTTTATTGCAATTGAATATATGTGTCCATGAAATGCATCATGAATTCAGCATATCTCTGAATATGTCCACCCATCATCACTGAAACCGAATCTATTTATCTGTGTGTCTTTGTTGTCTTGTGCTATTCTTTTTTTTAAAAGGCATTTATTTTCATTGTTGAATTTTGTATTAGGCTGCTTTTTAGATTTGAAGGCATAGCTAGTTAGGTTTAAGTACATCACATGCAAATATAGGAAGCCTCAGATTCCATGTGTAAGATATTTCAGAAATGGTTTCACAATTGAGGGTGTGTCAGACTGAGGATGAATGAAATAAGATAAAGAGAAAACCAAGATGAGATTTCCATGGTTGTTTCCTTTTTTTAAAGAAATATGCCATTGATTAAACCTTATTGGGGCTTGTAGTCATAGGAACTGAAAAGTGAATCATTCTGCTCCTTCTCCTTTATTTTCTGCTCCAACTCGGTATCTTCCTTTCCATCAAAACTGACACTTGACTCTGGTAGGAAATCAGATACCGAGGGGTGTAATGTACTACTTACCAGCTTTCACTGCTACATCTTTTTTTCAATGCAATATATACTGCTTGCCAAAGTAAGACCTACTCAAAGCCAGCACTATTTAAAGCACTGCTGAGTTGGCAGGATTACCTCAGCGATCCTGATTTGTTAAGGCTTCAAACAAAACCATGCACTCTCCAAACATGTACTTTTTACTCTTCCTTGCTACAGTAACCTCCTTACCAAAGGTTTAATAGCTGCTGCATGAGTTTGAGGCAGAATTCACTCAAGGATCTTCTGTGTTTCTCTTCAGAGTTTTTTTTTTTTAATCCGAGCATTCCTACAGGCTTCCTATAAACTCTCAGATTCCATTCCTAACATTTGATCTTGAGGCTCTCTGCAATGAAGTGTCCAAAGTTGTCTTATCACTTTTATCCCATGAGGAAAAGGGAATCAAAGCATGGGAAAGAGGAATTGCCTTTCATTGGAAAGCAAGCATCTCTTTTGTATGGTATGTCCATTTTGGTTTTGACCCTGAAAAAAATGCTATGCTTTTCTTCCACATGGGGCAGGCACCCCGTCTTCTCAGCAAAATGATTAGAGTGCATAAATTCCCAGCCTCCCTCTAAAATACAAATGCAAGAGAATTTCATGCTTGGGAACTATGACTTGTCCTTCACCCAGCCTTATATGCTTTGGCTTTCCCATACACTGGAATAGGATTTGCCTTCTGATTGTCACAATGTGTGCATACTATGATGATTAAAACAATGACAAAAACAGGCACAGTCAATTTATAACAGTACAACAGTAGGGTTGCCAAAGCACCCTAAGCAACCTTACAGCATGGGGTTGATTCTTTTCCCTCACCTGTGTGCTCCCTGACTGAGCTTCTGCTATTTGCAGATGAAGCATACTAGTCACAGCATGAGTGTGTGGGAGAGCCCATTGAGTAATTCTTTAATTATTCTAATAACTCTGATTAGTACAATTACACATTTTCTTTCTGTTGTAATTAATGATGAAATTCTCCCTGTTAAGGTAACAATAGTGTCAGGCAAGTGGAGTTTCTGAATGGATCCCTAAAAGTGTACCTAGATACATCTAGCTATTATTTGGAAGGAGAAGAGCCATTTCTCTTGCATTCTGCCCAAATTTTCATTCTATCTAGCCTCATCTGCAACCCCCACCCCCCACCCCCATGGATCTCCCTGCAGATACAATTATTGGTGCAATGAATGTCAGTCTCTGCAAAATCAATATACCTGGCCATAGCAAACTGTATAGGCATGTTTCATTCAATGTGATTACTGGATGTGAGCATGAATGAGTCAGGGCAAATACAGACATACCAAATGTTATGTCTCTATTCTGTATCTATTGATTTGAATTACTGTATGGTGTTTGCATGTATCTACGAGCTATTCCCCCTCTCTTGAAGCCATTACAAAATTGCATTGGAATGAACTAAGCAAAGCTGCAATTCTAGATATCTGTATCATCTTAAGAAAATGTCATGGCATTAAAACCAACCAGGGGAGTTACGTTTCTACAGAGCAGCAAATGTAGTAATGTATATTTAGTATATCGTGCACTCAGGTTGAAACATGGCATGTAGCAAAAAGGAGAGTGAGGGGTTTTTTGACTAAGACTTATGTAAAGTTTTTAAGGGGTTTTAGGAAGGGGTGGTTAGGACCTGGGGGGGTCCGCAGAACCGCAAAGCGGCAGAGTGGGTCTGAGGGTCAGGGTGGGAGGAGAGAGGGAGGGGGTTAGATAGGGAGCCGGGGGGTGAGATGAAGGGCCATTCCATCAAAATAGTGGGGGGGAGGGGCAGATATGGTGGGTGCAGGGGGCCGTATCATGTTCGGGGAGCACGCACTCACTGTTTGCGAGCCGTGGCATGCTCCGGCCCCCAAGGCACCTCTTGTACTCCAGGTTGTGCAGAGTCTCATGGCCCGGGCCTTCAGCTGTTGCTGTGCAATGCCAGGTCTGCGGTTGATAAAGCCCCCCTCATTCATGATTTAGTTCAGAGGGGGGTGCGGATCTGGCTGGGATCACGGAGACCTGGTTAGGCCACAAGGGGGGGTCCCCCTCATGGAGTTGTGCCCACCAGGCTTCCACACATTTCATCAGCCGAGGGCGCAGGGGAGGGGCAGAGGGGTAGCGGTGATTATTAAAGGAAGTCTTAGTCCGAGGGAGGCCACTGTTCCTCAGATAGCCAGCTGTGAGTCCCTCTTTGTGAAGTGGGGTCATGGGGTGCAGATGGGTTTGCTGACTAAATACCTGGCTCCCTGCCATGTAGCAGCTGCCCTGCCTGAGCTGCTTGATGTAATAGCCAGGGTGGCAGTGGATACCCCCAGGCTTATGGTCATGGGGGATTTCAACCTGCCATCCATCAGTGAAACATCAGAAGCGGCTCGGGAGTTGATGGCTTCCATGACGGCCATGGACCTGACCCAGTTAGTTCATGACCCCACCCACACTGGGGGACACATGCTGGACTTGATTTTTGTCTCTGGTCAGTGGTTGAATGATCTTACAATAGGGGACCTAGTCATTAAGCCCTTGTCATGGACAGATCATTCACTCCTTCAGCTGGACTTTCGGACTGCTGGCCCTCGCTGCAGGGAGATGGAACCGACCAGATGGTTCCATCCCAGGCGTCTGATTGACCCCGAGAGGTTCCTGACAGAGCTTGGACCATTCCCAGAGGCTCTGACTCACGGCTCAGCTGAGGAACTGGCGGCCGCCTGGGACAGGGCGGCCGCCAGAACCTTGGACTGCGTCATGCCTTTGCGGCCTCTGACTCGGTGCTGTTCTCAATTGGGTCCTTGGTTCTCCGAGGAGCTGAGAGAGATGAAGCACCGGAAAAGACGCCTAGAGAGCGATTGGAGGTCCAGCCACATCGTATCTGACCGAACACTGGTGAGGTCTTATATCAAGACCTATCTAGTGGCAATAAGAGTGGCAAAATCTAACTATTTTTCCACTCTTATTGCATCTGCAGAGAACCGCCCAGCCACCCTGTTCAGGGTGACCCGCTCTCTACTACAGGTGGGAGCGAGGGAAGATCCCTTGCAGGGTAGAGCTGAGGATTTTGGACAATACCTGCATGATAAAATCGCTCAGATTCGGGGTGGCCTGGACTCTGATTGGATAGCCTCGGATGGGATGACGGAGGTGAGTCTTGAGAGTGTTATCTGGGAGGAGTTTGACCATGTGACTCCTGAGGATGTGGACAGGATTTTGGGGAGGCTTAACGCTACCACATGTTTACTGGACCCGTGTCCCTCCTGGTTGGTGCTGGCCTCCCGGGAGGTTACACGAGGCTGGTTTCAGGAGATTACCAATGCTTCGGTGAGTGAGGGTGCCTTCCCATCCGCCCTGAAAGAGGCGGTGGTGAGGCCCCTCCTCAATAAGACTTCCCTGGACCCGGCTGTATTAGCTAATTATCGTCCTGTCTCCAACCTCCGCTTCGCGGTGAAGGTTGTTGAGAGTGTGGTGGCAAGACAACTTCCTCGATTCCTGGATGAAGCTGTCTATCTAGATCCGTGCCAGTCAGGCTTCAGGACGGGTTACAGCATGGAAACGGCATTGATCGCATTGGTTGATGATCTCTGGAGAACTCGGGACAGGGGTTGCTCCTCTGTCCTGGTCCTCCTAGATCTCTCAGCAGCTTTTGATAACATTGATCATGGTATCATGCTGCTTCGGCTAGAGGGGGTGGGAGTGGGGGGCACCGTGCTATGGTGGTTCTCCTCCTTCCTCTCTGACCACACGCAGTCTGTGTTGACAGGGGGGCAGAGGTCGACCTCGAAGTTCCTCACTTGTGGGGTGCCGCAAGGGTCAGTCCTCTCGCCCCTCCTGTTTAACATTTATGTGAAGCCACTGGGTGACATCATCCGTGGCTTTGGGGTGAAGTGTCAACTGTATGCCGATGACACGCAGTTGTACATTTCAAGCCCAGGCCACCCCAATGATGCCCTTGACATAATGTCCCGTTGTCTGGAGGCCGTGCGAATCTGGATGGGGAGGAACAGACTCAGACTCAACCCCTTCAAGACTGAGTGGCTGTGGCTTCCGATGGCCTGATATAGTCAGCTAACACCATTGCTGGCTACTGGGGATGAGATCTTACCCCCCTCAGAGAGGGCTTCCAACTTGGGCGTCCTCCTGGATTCACGGCTGTCTTTGGATGATTATATGATGGCTTTGGCCAGGGGGGCTTTTTATCAGGTTCGCCTGATCTCCCAGTTCCATCCATTTCTGGATCGGGACGCCATGCGTACAGTCACTCACGCTCTTGTCACTTCCCATCTGGACTATTGTCTGAACTATTGTAATGCTCTCTACATGGGGCTCGCCTTGAGGAGCACCCGGAGGCTCCAACTGGTCCAGAATGCAGCCGCATGAGTAATAATGGGGGCGACTCATGTAACACCCCTCTTACGTGAACTGCACTGGCTCCCGGTGGTCTTCCAGGTGCATTTCAAGGTGTTGGTTACCACCTTTAAAGTGCTCCATGGCTTAGGACCTGATTATCTACAGGACCCCATTCTGCCACTGATTGCCTCCCACTGACCAGTACGCTCCCACAGAGAGGGCCTCCTCAGGGTGCCATCGGCCAAACAATGTAGGCTGGCGACCCCCAGGGGGAGAGCCTTCTCTCTGGGGGCCCCAGCCCTATGGAATGAATTGTCTCCAGACATATGAAGGATCCCCGACCTCCGCGCCTTCCGTTGTGCTCTGAAGATCCTATTATTCCAGCAAGCCAGTCTGACGGGATAAAGGATTTTAATTGGGTTTTGATAGGGGTTTTAAATAATGATTTTAGCTAGGTGTTTTAAATTTGGCCAGTGATTGAATTATTTTAATAAGTTTTTAAATTTTTGTCTTGTATACTGTTTTTACCAGGGCTGTTCACCGTCCTGAGTCCTTCGGGAGAAGGGCGGTATATAAATATAATAAAAGTTTTAAAAAAGTAAAGACATGATAAAATTGATCTTCTTCTGCAAACTTTAAATCAGTTTGATGTGTGTGCATTTTGGATTTACCTAACCTGCTGTGATTGAACAAATTGAAAGTATTAGGCTGAAACCATAGTCTATTTTTGGTACTTGGCAGTGGTGGATGGTCTGCTAACTGAAAATAGAGTTGGTAATTGAGCAGTGGTTGTTTTTCAGCATCAGATATCTTCCCCTCCAGAAGGACTTTTTCCCCTATTTGTGCAAAACTCTGGTATAACAGACAACTACACAATTCTTACACTATATCTTCAACAGTCTTATCTTATGACCAAAAGTAAAAGTTGCTGAGAGTTACATTTCAAAGTTGCAGATTCCTTTTATCCAACATACCATATATAGAGTATGCCCTACATGATTAAATGATTAAAGTATCACATGTAAAGTACAGCAAGTCCTGGAGGTTTGATAAACAGGTAGTCCTTGTTTAATGACCACAGTTGGGGTGGGGTAACTCTGTTGTTAAGCAAAGCAGTTACTAAATGAAATCACAACTGTGTTTAGGATCTTATTTCAGTTTTTCTTTACAGATAAGTGAAAGTTGTAGATGAAAGGGCTGGTCGTAACTGTGAATGGTTGCTAAATGAGGCAATCACTAAATAAGGACTGCCTGCATTCACATGTCTATTCTGGGCTATTTACAGATTATTTAAGTAGGCCTGTGAAAATATTTTAAATTCTGAATTCATTTGAATCAATTCAGACATATCTGGATTATCAAAATGATGAAATAATTGAATTGCACGTACCTCAGATCAGTATGAACTAATCCTTTATAAATAAATGCACACCTGCTTTTCAGCAATCTAAATTGAACTGGGACTTCCAAATTATTGTGGACATCTGATTTGATTGAATTAATTTTTCTGAATTGATTAAAATGTTCAAAATTAATTAGATCAATTTTATCAATTTGAACAGTTGGAGTGATTTTGATTTATACATCCCTATACTTGAGTACTGTTTGGTTGTGCTTACAGTTAAGCTGTACGATCATGTTGTAGTGGTTAGAATGTTGGATTGGGATTCTCCCCTATTACTCTTCCTGATACTTTCTTTTAGCCCAATTTAGTCCACTGGCTTACTAGTATGATGATAAAGTGAAAAATGACTTAATATATGCTAATTTGAACTCCATGTTCAAATTAGGGAAATTTGAAGAATATCAGCATGAAGAAATAAATCCATAAATGAGGGAAATGAGGAATATCAGCATGAAGAAATAAATCCATAAATGTAAATAAATTAATACAAGAGCTAGGTCCCAAGCTGTTCGCTCCTAACATCAAGTGCCATTGCCAAGTGATCGTACATACAGTACAAATTTCTGTAGGCAGAAGCCTATGTATACAAGCATCCCTTCCTGTAAGAATTTCTGAGAGTAAATGCCCAGAGGCCTGGGGAGGGATAAATCTCATGTATATCATCATTACGTGTTTTCTCCAAGTTTCATGGTCATGTTAATTGTTACAGTTTTGAACATTTTCTCTCTCTACAGATCTCTTTACTGTTGACTGTTCTTCATAATGATCTAAGGCATGACCCATGAACAAATATTTCAAATAACATCCTTCTTCATCTTAAGCTACTGTTTCCCTGTTTGACAATTTAGAGATATGGATAAGCAATTAGAGTGAATAGGGAGGAAGGCAACTTACTGAAGCATGAGCCACATTCTGCTTAGAGAAAAACGTAGAGACAGATTTCTAATGGATTTCTGTCTCTTGTCTAGTTTGTCCTAAATGTTTCAACCATGACATGTTTCAACTGGAACAAATTATGGCCTGTCCTTTTAGAACAAAATGAGGCATTCATTAAGGAGAAATTGTAGTGCGTGTGTGTATGAATGTGTGAATGTGTCTGCATCTCTCTCTCTCTCTCTCTCTCTCTCTCTCTCTCTCTCTCTCTCTGTGTGTGTGTGTGTGTGTGTGTGTATGTGTGTGTGTAGGATATGACGTAGAATGCAAAGGTAAATTCAGCTGGCAAGAAAAATGTTCTACAATCACTGCACCTGCTAATTTTCCCCTTGTTCCCATTTGTTACTCTCATCCGAACACGATTCCAATTATAAAACCCCACTGATTGGCATAAAAATAAATGCTGGAGAATTTAGTTGAAGGCATCTCTTGAAAATTAACACAATATTTGAATATGAATATCTTCCATAGAAAGAGCAGTCATATTTTAAAACACTAGTTTGCCAAGGGATGACCCTTCTGTCTTTTCGTCTGTGTTTCAATACTTCAATGGCCTTTCTAAGTTTGAAAATAATGCTACCACATAGATCACTCATGTTGTAGGACCATTTCACAGCCAAAGACCATTTTTCAACTATCCTTCAACTAGCCCCATTCCTGCTGCTGATTAATAATTCTTATTCTGGCCCCTGAACTGGGATAACTCTGAACACTCTGTCCATGACCAGTGAACACTTGCCCCCATTCTTCACTGCACTCTTATTTTCTCTTATATGAGTCAATTCCAGTGGTGGGTTTCAAATTTTTTTACTACCAGTTATGTGGCTTTGGCTTGGTAGGTGTGATATGGCTTGGTGGGCGTGGCTTGGTGGGCGTCGCAGGGGAAGGATACTGTAAAATCTCCATTCCCTTCCCAATCCAGGGGAAAGTTACTGCAAAATATCCATTTCCTCCCAATCAGCTGGGACTCGGGAAGCAGACAATAGATAGGGTCGGGGCCAGTCAGAGGTGGTATTTACCGGTTCTCTGGACTACTAAAAATTTTCGCTACCGGTTCTCCAGAACTGGTCAGAACTTGCTGAAACCCACCTCTGGTCAATTCCTATAGTTGGGAACACAAGGGAATTTCACTAAGGTGATCTGGTATACAGTATTTGAAAAGGGAACGTGTATCTAAAGGGGAATGATTACAACTGGAGGACAACTCAGTGATAAGCCAATCGGGGTATTCTACTTTCTCAAAATTTTTGCATTTAATTTTTTCATAGAGAACAAAGATTGCATTTTTAATAGGTAAGTCCTTATTGCTCTTTTCAATAGCATAAAGAATCCTCACCTGATTTAATCACATTTACTGAACTGAAGATACATTCAAACAAATTTAGAAAACTATCTACTTCAGAATGAGCTTTCTCCTGAAGATTTGGTGTTTACTTCTAGTGTTTCAAAGGTTTGTTGCCTTAGCAACCACTGCAGCACATGGGATGAGCTGTCCATTGCTTCCGATGGCATTACACTATTGTCATCTATCTTTTTTCATTCCTTAATTGTTGCAAAAGGAAAGCTTGCGGCTACATAGGTAAGACTAATGTCTCTGTGTGACAATTTATGCTTAAGTCCAATGCTTATTTCTCTCACCTATCTGTCATTGTGAGTGACAGCTCATTGCCTCTTTTCTTCTTTCTTCCTTCTTCTAGCAGGCTGGTTCCACTTACTATCTAATCTCCTGGTTGTTCTACATATTTTAAACATTATATTCTCAAATTTATGGATGAAAATACTCCTTTAGTGCTTCCTGTTCCAACTCCACTATTATTGCTGATTACTTCCCACTGGACCTTGGATGGCCATACTGGTAATATCAAAACCTAGAAACATGGATTATTGTAAACTCAGGTTTGGCAAGCTTGTAATTCTTGAATCTATAATGAAATCTGACTTTGATCTCACAAAATTTAAAAATATATTTTAAATCACATCAAATTTACATATATAGTTGTGGTTTGTTCAGTCCTTCCTGATATAACATGAAATAAACAAGTAAATATATCCCGATTTGTTGCTTTGGTTGAAATGATTGTAGCTGAATGGAATATTGTATATGTCACATGTTTCCCCTCATCTATCCCTCTTTCTCCACCTATAGAGAACAGGATGTTTTTCTGAAGTTTCCAGTATGCATCTTTACAGGGAGAGACTTCTTAATAAATGTATTCAAGTTAGAGCAGATGCATGTGTGTGTGTGTGTGTGTGTGTGTGTGTGTGTGTGTGTGTGTGTGTGTGTACAGTTAATATTTCGGGTTTCTTCCCGTGTAATTGTGAACATATCCCTAAAAGGGTAGAAGCGACGTTTCGACAGAATCTCATCTGCCATCATCAGGCTTATGTGAGGGGTCTTTTGCAGTACACAGCCAACCAACCCGCTTACAACAACAAAGCCAGCAGTCCCCACCTCCCCACCAGTATTTATAGAGAGACGGCATCTCCGATCATGCTTTGCTTGCACAAGCACGAAGCTGAAGACACCAGCCTGAAGATGACGAGTGGGACCTCGTCGAAACATCGCCAAGATACTCTCAATCTTACATGGGAAAAGACCCGAATACACCAAGACTTGCATACACACACACACACACACACACACAAACATATTATATTGCTCTCCAGGACTGTGAAGGGTAGCAATTCCAAGTTGGCCAAGGTGAAGAACCAATGAAATTTCAGAACTAGAGTGGATGAAGGATAGGATGATAGTGCATGGCCATTTGAAAGAAAATAAAAATAAAAATTGCAGGATTAGATACCAGGCTCAGATGAGTTTAGAAATCTAGATAAGCTGCTTAAGAGGATTCCTGACATCCTGTCATTTTCAAAATTCAATAGACAGGGACTTCCCAAAGAGAGATCTAAAAATTGGAGTTTGCTATTAGCTGTTGTTAGCCAAGTTGATTTAAAATGTTCTCTGAGAATCAAACTCACAAGAAAACAATTAGCCAGTGTAGCCAAGGTTCAGGACCTTAATACACAATTAAGTGGGAAAGTTCCTGGAAGTGATTTTATCCCACCAGAATTACTAAGATAAATTAAAGATTGGTGGATTCCAGTACTGACTTCTATATTAAATCATATAAACAGTACTGTGTATTGTCCATCTGAGTGGAATCACTGTCATTAATTTCTGTAAGAACAAGGAACTAATTTAGAGTGCTAATTATAAATAAAATTGCTGTATTGAATTCAGAGTGAAAATATTCTCACTGAAAAGCAGGTTTGATTCAGAGGGGATCTATTAACCTTGAACCATCATCTGGTCCTGAATCATTTAGCCAAAAATCACAGTCCACATCCCTCTTTTTCAGACTTTGTGGATTTGTAATCAGTGTTTGAGAAGGAGGAGGAGAGGCTACGTGAAAAAAAACTAAGGGGATTCTCAGTACATAAAAGATTGGTCCTTTCTATCCTAATTCTTTATTCTAAGCATCTACCTGTTAGACATTTCCCCAGAAGCATCTTCTTGGAACTGGTACCATCCAGAAAGATAAAGAAAGAATATGTTTTACTTCTTCTACTTTTCAAATTGTACATTGTCTTCTGTTCATCACCTTCTAATACTAGCAGATTTCACAATCCCAGCTTTGTTATATGCAGAAAATGTAATTTTGTCTGCTTCCTGATTGGGAATAAGAAGGGCATTGCAGAAATTAGCTTCCTTTTGCCTAAAAAAAGAAACTCCCATGGTTTAGGGTGGACTTTCAGCTCAATCTCCCCAGTTGTAATCCAACACCTTAATTACAATACAATAGTACTGCATTATTAGAATTCCACTCAGATTTACAGCATCTTAAATCTGTCATATTACAGATTATTTAAAAATATCTTCCACAGTATCATTCCATTTTAAAAGGACCATGTTAATAAAATCAGTGGCATATGTGAAATTCGCAGATGATTGTTAAAATAAACTTTCATTTTTCCTCTTATTTTGTTGCATAATTTATTTTGGCACAGGAGTACATACTGTAAATCAAGCTCAGGATTCTGGGAATTGAAGTCCACAAGTCATAAAGGGACTATAGTTCCCCACCCCTGCTATAAACAATATGTTTCAGATGCACAGCTAGTGTATCTCCACTCTTTATAGATTGAATCACATGACCCTCGCTCTCTGTTCTCCCTCTCTTTTATATCTTGTTAGCTGTTTGAGAACTTCTATAAGGTGGGTAGGCTAGTTAAATCAATAATCATAGAACAGACATTTCTTCAAGGGAATTTTGCTTTATTTGGGGGTCTTTTCTCGAGCTTGTTTGGAGGTTCTAGCAGGGGAGCGCAGCTATCGTATACCCTTGACCAAAGATCGGTACACTCCTTCTATCTGGGATGGTTGTCCTCTTCCACCGAGTGCACAGCTTCGGGAGGGACGCACATGGAGTGGTGAGGGAGGAAGGGGACACCCGCCTAGCCACCCAGATCAGCCGAATCAACCCTGGCGATCAATGGGGTGACAGATGTCGCAGCCAGATCGCCCTCACATCCTGGGGGTCTTTTCTCATTGTAAAATGTATATTAATTTTATAATGGCTGAAGAAAAAAAATAGCTTTTTTTTCCTTTTAAGTACAGTGAGGGATGGACAGTGCAAATTACCTTTTCTTGTCCTTCACAGGATAAATGTTACAATTTTACCATAACAAATGACAAGGTAAGGCAGTTTTTGAATGGAGAGGTTATCATTAGGACTAAAATTAAAACTTTTTTTAAAGGCTGAAGTCCTAGTGACCTCATAAGCAAAGCCTTACCTTCTTGCCCAGGCTCTAATAATATTCTATGGCTCTTCCAAAGACAATCCTGTTGTTGTTTTTTTAACTCTGTACATTCTCCTTTTCCATATGCTCCTTTCACTTCCCTCAATCTTATAAACCATAGTAATTTTTTTAGTTAGATTACATGATCAAAGTATGTGGGAGTGGCTTGTCGATCATCATCTCAGTGAAATGACCAGATTTAATTGATTAATTCTTCTCATTCATCAGTGGCTCAAGTTCCCATTTGATGATCATGCATGGACATTTTCTTATACATTTTGAACATTTTTATTCTACGTTTCTGCTTACTATAACTTTTATAAAAGTTACTGTAACTTTTATAAATCTATATTAAAAAATCATAAACAAAGTGTCATTAAATCACTATCAAAATGAACTTGGAGGCAGAAAGCTGGATGAAAAGGAAGTTTCTAACCTCCTTCCAGAAAGTTGACAAAATGTGAGTTGAGCACACCTCCCAAGGGAAATTTCTTCATGAAACATCTTCTCTGGATGCCAGACATAATGAAAAACATCTGAAAATCAGCACATCTTCTACTGACTTTATGACCACAGAGTGCACATCAAGGTCAATGGGCAATACAGTAAATGTTACTACTGACACCTTAAATTTGTCAAGAAAACAATTTGCCATGTACTTCTGACATATTTTGTGTTCATTCCAATTTTCAGACACTCGTTAAGAATGGAGCTAAACAGTGTGCATTTCAATAATCAAATCAGGATGTAATCAAAGCATGGATTGGATAGCTGTTGTAGTTCAGAGCAGCTCCAGTTCAAGATTGTTGCATTTTCTGTACTGGACATAATACAGAATGCACCCATTCCCTTTGTATTCCTTAACTAAGTTGTAACACTTTTACTTCTATGGTAAAAGATATATTGTACCTATATAATCTGCCTCAATCACACACTCTCTTTCTCTGATTTTAATCATTAATATACGATAATTGTACTATTTTGCAAAGCTAATGTAGAATTGTCCTGCAAGTTAGCAACTATGGCATTATAATGTAATAGTGGTATAATTAATATTTACCAGCCTGATTTTGTTAAGGGAATAGTTTCAGATTGTTTCTTTTAAAAAAAAACCTATGATCTCAAGCTATACAATCTAATAATAGATTTCTAAAATCATCAGCTACAACAAAAAAATGGATGTTTGGGGGAGAGCCTTCACTCATTACTTGTAAACATTTCTCTTCACAGAATTAAGCACAGGCCAGGATCCCAAAGTTAGAAATCAAAACATCTTAAGATTTATGCATTTGACAATTTGGCACACATAGTATGTTTTTCCTTCCAAGCTCTGTAGTATGAATTTCCTTTTCTAATTAAAAATAAAAGATTCTGTCTGGATGATTTTTTTCTTTTTACCTTGTAGCTGGGCTTGAAGAGCAGAAATCATAAAAAAATGTGCCTATCATTGGCAACTAAATCCACATCAAAAATGATTTATACACTGAAATTTCAAGATTTGCCTGTACCGTACTGTATTTTAATTCTTTAATCATATATTCAGGTTTGAATATATCAAGAAAATAATGAAAGTTAAAAACTACCTAATGGGAGGAAAGGCCAAATGAGCTATATTTTATCTTTTGATCAAAGTCTGGCCTCCATCTACATGCTCAAGACTTCTAAGTGAAGCAAAGGGACAGTATATCAAATATACCAGGTTCCCAACACAGGGCCAAGTTCAAGCCAGGCAATTAAAGAAGCATATCTAAGAGCAAAGCACGGATCTAGTGATAGTGATATTACTCAGAGGAATAGTTGACTTTTTCATTCCATACTAGAACATTTTCATGTGGAGAATTAAGGTGAAAAAGCTCAGAAGAAACTTGATACACTAAGTGTAGGCCGTATTACTGTTTCTCCATGCTAAAATAAACATTACTGAATGTGGGAGTTTCACAGCTGAAATTCAGTGATATTTGGCTCTATGGACACAGGATTATCTCCGACCTATCTTGCTTCTCTTTCTTCTGTAGATTGAATCAACAAGTGTTGCTTCAAATATTATCAATGTGAGAACTCGTGATATAAACAGTCAGCTCTCTCAAAGTAAAATAAATTGAAATCTCTGTGAGCTCAAAAAGTTTTGGTAAACAAAAATTTCACAGAGATAAGAGGATCACATAATCCCATAAAATCTCACTGAAAGTTCACAGTAGCACCTGGTGTATGTCTGAAACTGCTCATCCTTATGATTGCCAAACAGTGAGGCCAAATTTATGATCCAGTGATAGAGCAATTCTTCTTTTTGGACCAAGCCTATATTCTAAGATCCAGAGATCTCTGGATCAATTTCAGTTGGCTACCCTGCTGCAAAGTAGGCCTCTGGTTTCACTCATTTTCATGATATATCTTCTCCTTAACTTGTCCTTGTTCTTGCTTCACTAACTCTTATTTACATTACATGATAGAGCCTTAGAAATTTGGCTCCCAAAAGCAAAGTATTCAAATTATATATAATCTCCTTCCATGCATTTGTTTTCTTGTAAGACACATTAAGAAATTTACATTGATTTCAACTATAAGCAAAGTACTAAACATTACATAAGCAGATAAACTTAATAAAATTTTGTACTTGCATCATAGCTATGATTCACTTATGAATCCTGAAGATAAAATCTGCCAACATCTCCTTGGTGAATCTTTTTAGGTGGGGCTTTCCAAGCCTCCCAGCAGCTTTTTCTATGGTAAATTACCATATTATTAAAATGGTATATTACTATATTATTAAAAGGATCTGCTTTAACCTAGCTCTTTCCTTAAAGCTGAGTCAATTTAACCAATTCTAGAGCAATTGACTTCTACTACTTTTGACTCTTCTGAAAATTCAGGTCTCATTAATGAAAGCAAGAGAAGTTCATATTTTTGCAACATACCGGTAGCTCTAGAGGTACCTACAGTGAAAATATATCTGGGAGGGAGGGTCCTTTTTTTTCATATGAAGAATCACTTTGATGTTGATACATTTGCAACAATCATAGGATAGTAAGAAAGCTGCATTCCAGGAGATGTAAGCCTCAAAATGTTGAGTCTGCTTTAGGGGACATGTTGAGGTGCTATTGTTATTCAAAAATAAAATGATTTGCTGAATCGAAGAGGAAAGAATCGGTGGGGTTCCAGGCACTTCAGAGATAGGATTAGGGAGCTGAATTTGGCCTACTGTGAACTCTCATGATTTTACTAGTTTAAAAGGCATGTTCCCCTCCCCTCCCCTCTCACTTCAAATAATACTGCACTGATTATTTCTAGCCTTGTTTCTAGTTCATTGTTCACAATTCCCTTCCATTCTTGAAATTAAAAAAAAACAAAAAAAAAACCAGAAACTTTTGCCATTGAAGGTTGCAAAATGAAGTAAACTTTTTTCCCCATCTAGATGCTCATGGCTGCCTAGACCAGGGGTCAGCAACCTGCGGCTCTGGAGCCGCATGTGGCTCTTTTATCCCTCTGCTGTGGCTCCCTGTTGCTGGTTGGCTTGCTGTTGCTGATTGATAGGGCTTTTGGTTAGGACAGGTAGAGGGAAAAGGATGCCAATCTAGGAGGAGACTATGATGAGGGAACCGGACTTCCAGTTGGCTCCAGAATTAAACAGGGGCTTCCAATTAGGACATTTGTGACTCTTTTGAGTGTTTAAGGTTGCCAATCCCTGGCCTAGACAAGCTCACATAGTTTTCTTAAGTTGTTTGCCATTGCCTTCTGAGAAGGAGTGAATGGTCTAGAATTGTCCAACTGGCTTCATGCTTTGAGTAGGAGTAGAATTCACAGTCTCTTGGTTTCAAACTATTGAATCCCTACACCAAATTGACTTTCAAATAAATCCCAAGGACTCCAACAAATAGGGCCACATAAAATAAGAAATTATGCCTTAAGTAATTCCTACTATCAGTTTTTCAGGACAAACTTTATAACATACTCACCCATCCAATTTGAAGCCTGTGACACTAATGCAGGAATTGGGTCCAATCTTCTATGTTAAAGAAAGTGAATCGTGTCCTTAGACTAACCTTAGAAAGTGAGCAAAAGAATTTTACGTTAATCTTTGGTAAAAGCAGAATATTGATTAATTGAAAAAACAAGTTCTGCTTTTTCTGATAAAGCCAAGTTTTGAAGTCATTGCAAGGTGTGTTTTAGAATTTGTATCTGACAGATACTGATTTGAAATTACAAGCTTGCTTTCCACTTGACAGTTGCTGTCATTTAACAAAAAGGATGCCTGTCTGAAGTTTCTCCATTGGATCTTTAAAAGGCACCATTAGCATTTATATAATTTAAAAGGCTGCAAGTAGATCAAGATGTCCTGTTTCAGAAGCAACATCTGTTTTAAATAATTGATTTGTTTTGCCATTTTCAAAAGGGGCTGGGAAGGATTGAAGCATCTCAACTTAAGCACTCTTAAGCAGAAATCTGGATATAATGCAGAACTATGGTGCTGTTATCTTACTTAGAATTTATGAACTTTTAAACCTACCATTTCTCCCGTTGCCCAGAGTTTAGACCTTCAATCAGGGGTGGGTTCTATTTACCTTTACTACTGGTTTGCAACGGGGCCGCGCATGCGCAGAAGCATTTTGGTGATGTCGGGGTTGGTGGCAGGGCCTCCCGCTGGTTTTACTACCAGTTCTATCAGTGCGAACCGGGGGCAACTCAACACTGCCTTCAATTGATCAGACTAGAAGTTTATTTTATTAATGAATAGGTTAACCTAGTATAAAGATATGATAGTTAGAATTTTCAACTAATGATTGGAATCGAAAGGTTGTGAAGGCCATATTTTGTATTCAGGCACAGCTTTTAATGATATTGTTCCCCTTACTTAAGAACTGCTGGGAAGTCATATTTTTATCTGTTTTTTTCCTTAGGCTATTATTAAACCTTGCTGCAGTCCTGTCCTAGGACCTATCTAGGAATCAGAGTATATATAGAGTAGACCTTCATATATTTGGCTTACAAAAATCTTGATAGCCACCAGGCGACAGCAAGGACTGGAATGTTTATCAACTCTTTCTATTTAAGAGTTAACCAATATTTTATAGGCAAGGTCTAATATCTCTGTCTAATATCTCTATAAAGACCCACCATCTGTGGTTTTTTTTAAAAAAAGAACCACAAACATAATTACCATTCATCCAGTCATTGGTTTTGAGATGTTTCTTAGAGTGGTCTATTATTATATCTTG
Organism: Pituophis catenifer annectens; assembly: GCF_029215685.1. Classification (NCBI taxonomy): domain Eukaryota; kingdom Metazoa; phylum Chordata; class Lepidosauria; order Squamata; family Colubridae; genus Pituophis; species Pituophis catenifer. The sequence continues at coordinate 23,963,795 of NW_027256886.1, forward strand.
GCAGTCATTAGAAAATCACAATGTTCTATTGAAACAACAATTAACAGATTAACAAAGTTGGAAGGGATCTTATAGGTCATCTAGTCCAACCCCTCGCTCAAGCAGGAGACCATTTCCGACAAATGGCAGTCCAATCTTCTCTTGAAAGTCTCAAGTGATGAAGCTCCCACAACTTCCAAAGGCAAGCTGTTCCACTGGTTGATTGTTCTCACCATCAGAAAGTTCCTCCTCACTTCTAGGCTGAATCTCTCCTTGGTCAGTTTCCATCCATTATTCCTTGTCTGGCCTTCAGGTGCTTTGGAAAACAGCTTGACCCCCTCCTCTCTGTGGCAGCCCCTCAAATATTGGAACCCTGCTATCATGTCTCCCCTGGTCCTTCTCTTCACTAGACTAGTCATGCCCAGTTCATGTAACCGTTCTTGATATGTTTTAGTCTCCAATAATAGTCCATAGTACAAAAAGCTACTCCAGAGCACCGCACAGATGCAAGGTTGCCTTAAAATGATTACTGTGATGGTACTCAGGGGAATAGTAAATTTTACCTTTGTCGTTACCTGTTTGGATTTCTTTTTTATTGCTGTTCATTTATGTTGCTTTTTCTATGCCATTCCTAGAAAATATATCTAAGTGGATTACAAATCCTGTCATGATATTACATTACTAACCAATACATTTTATAACAAGTTCTATAATAAATACTACAAATCCTTGAAGCAATGTGTCCATGCCATGTTGATTATTCTCCTACCCCATCTCTGGCCCCATGTTGTCCCAAGGTAAAATCAAGCTTTCACACATTTGGGAAAAATTGAAAGGAAAGGGACTTTTTTCACCTCAGCAAGAAAGTTATTACTTAACTGTAGAATCTCAACAGAGAATGCTTCTTCCTGTTGCCTCTTTCTAGGTGACTTTTAGCATGAATTCTCTGCCTCCATGGCTTGGTCAGGCAGATTCCATTACAAGTAAGCCATTCTAAAGATATCTAGATCCCAAGCCATTGAAGACTTTAAAAAGCCCACAAACAAAACAGCAAAGGTTCCTGTAGTACTGCTATAATATGAAAATATATTCTTCTAGTTAATATTGGAAGAGCTGCATTCGGTACCAGTTTCCATTTCCATGCAGTCTTCAAATGTAACTCTGAATAAAGTAAATTTCAGTAGTCCAAACACATAAAGAATAAGGAAGATGATCTTGCTAGACATTATGCAAGAACCATTATTTAGACAAAAGGGATAAAACATTTTTTTAAAAGGTCATATTTGGAAGCACTTCCGGTAAGCACTCCCTGATACAGTGAATTATAAAGAAAGGTTGGAGAGACAGCACAGACTTCTTCTTCTTGTTGTGCCATGTCCGTCATCAGATGTTGCCGATCATGTTGGCAATCCTATTTTTGTCAACAACCGTATAAAAAAGTGCTGCTGAGTTTTATCCAAACCAGTCCCTTAGGTTGTGAAGCCATGATGTTCTTCTTCTGCCTGGACCTCGTTTGCCTTCAATTTTTCCCTGGAGGATTAAGTGAAGGATGCTGTATTTTTCTGGGTGTCACATCACATATCCAAAATACGTTCGCTTTTTAATGGCTTTGATTATTTCCTTTTGCTTTCCCAGGCTGCTTATCACATCCTCATTTGTGATTTTGAGCACAGACTTGCAAGACTGATATTGTAGCCATTCTCAGTAAAGGTAGTTATAGTGTTCTTGTAGAGTTGATTTCCTGGTGTGGAAACCATATTGGGGCTAACAAAACATGAGATGCCAATTGCATGAATGAATGAATGTATGAATGACTGTGACACTCCAGGAAAGGCCACAACCACTCTCCCTTATCAAGTCTTACCATAGCATATCCAATATGGTCTCCATCCCATGCCCAGATCTTAATGTTGACTGGAAAGAATTTACGGTAGATAATACATTTCTTCCCCAGTCTTTTGTAGTGTTTCCCTACTACCTTCTCAATCGCCCTCCAGAACATTTTCTGATCTTCCTGATTTTCAAAGAAATACTGACTGTTGTTACATTGGATAACTTACTGTAAATCAGTTTGTTTTTAATGCAGTACATGATCCACTAGCTGATCTTATCTCTGTTCCAATGTGGCTTCTAACAAACACTGAGTTAAGTTATATTTATTCATTTTCGAACTCACATTCATCTTGAAAATCTTAGTCTAAATGTCAGATGTGATTGTGTGATTTTTGTAAAATTGCTCCTATAATTATTTTGGAAGTCTCCATTTCTCTAAAAGATTTTAATTCTACTTTAAAGCCAGTTTTTGGCTTCAAATAATCTTGTATGACAGTACCATTTCTTTTGAAAGGACTTTTGTGCAAATATATATGTAAATTTTGGGTAGCAAGCCACTCCAATGTATCTCCCATTGAAAATAAAGGTATCGTGAGACCAGTTTGAGATTACATTGTAGGAAGAAACTCTTGCTTTTATTTGAAAATGCCAAGAGTAAGAGTATCTTCAAATGATGATCCTGCTACATCACAATAACCTGGAATGAGAAAAAAAGGATAAGAAAAAGAAGGAAAGGTAAAGATTAAAAGCGGCAAAGAATGCTAGCCAGTTGTTTTAGTCTCTCTTTTGTCAATTTTTATCCTCAGTATGTGCTATTCCATGGTTTGTTCAGATGATTTAATTCTTTAGATTTTTGCAACAGATAAGCTGAATTTACACAGCATGCTAAATTAGAATGTGGTTCATGCAGCATACATTTAGGTATAATGTGTCACATGAACATAATCTCAATTATCTTTCCTAGGATTGGTTTTTGACTTTTGCTAATGCTGCTACTAAAAGATAAATGATCTACTTACAGTATGTATCTGTATATTTATCACTTTTTGTGAACAAAGGTAAAATTGTATACTCAAATAAATCAAATAGTCAAATGTTTCAGTCAAATAATGACTGAATATAAGCTATACTATACTCAACAGGTCTTGTATCTAAATAGGACTACAAAGTTCATTAGATAAGCAATGTCAGAGGACTTGAAGTATTCTTGAAAATGAGAACAAAACAAGAGTATGATTGAGCCATAAATTCCCACTTGCATGAAAAAAATATATTAATCTGTCAAAATCAGATTTTGTGTTGTTCCAAAGTGAATATTCTGCTAATCCATAAAAATGGCTCAGATTATTCTTATGTTTAATTATAGTTGCTATAAGTTAATTTTTTATCTGCAGTAAGAATTGCCAATGGCTGAATGTGAAAACTCTCATTCTTTTGGTTTGACACTCTCCCTGCCCCAAAATCCTAGGGGCTGATGTTGGAGAGAAAATAGTTAAGAAAAAGAAACAGATGGGTCTGGATGAATAAACATGTTTAAAATGTAAAAGCATAATAAGATAAAGAAAACATCCAGAGTTCTCTCCAGCTCCTTTACAACCAGCGGCCATGGGAAGCATCTGTATTTTCTTCTGTGTAAAAAAAAAAAAAAAGCAATATGTTGCATTTATGTGTGTGGCTTTATACATATGCTTTCCAAAGACTATTACAATAGTCTTTGGATATATATATATATAAATTGTCTGTGAATATATATTAATTGTCTGTGTGAGAGAGGGGCTAATGAAAAAATATATTTGTATGTATTGAATAAGAAAATATATTTGTATATACAGTATTAGATGATTAAATGAGTCCATGGAGGATGACAGGTAGGGCTGTAGTTTGTCAATCTGGACAGGTAACCAAGAGGGATCAGGACTTTAAACAGAGAGTCAGTAGCCTTCTGAACTACTTGCCCAGCTGACTTCCCTATATAGATACATTTTCCAGAATTTTTTTTCTCAATAGACCTCACCTTTTGCCTGTTACCAAATTTGATCTTTCTTTTGCTGGCTTATTTCTGCACATCAAATCTGGTCCCCCTGTGTTCCACTTTATTTTTTGCATTGGGTTGGAATAAAACAAAATTGCTGTGCATGAATAGGACGAAGGCCTATCTAGTGAAACATTTTATTTTCCATAGTTTTTAATCAATTTCCTAAGACAATCTTACAAGCAGGACATGAGCATAATAAAATCTTCCTATGCATCCCTTTAATTTGGTTTAGCATGTAAATCACAACAAATCAGATATTTCTTGGATGTTCTTAAGCAGGCATGACCACTATCTGAATTATGTTATATTGAAACAAGGCAACTTCAACTAATCTTTAATTAAACAACTAGGCAACATTTTCTGATCTCCTCAAAGTTCTCTCAGGAGGAAAAGAAAGAGCTCTATAGAAGCTTAGGAGAGACATAGAACATATTAGTTCCATTAGATCTGGTGGGGGAAGTAGAATCAAAGATAGGCAAATCACAAGTAGACTGACCCTATGCCATGTACAACTTTACAGGCATCTAGATTGGCAACGAGAAGTCCAGGCTCACACAGCAGTGATGTTATACTATATAAGCAAAATATGGAATACAAAGAACCGCCCAATTCTGCTGCATTCTGAACCATCTGCAGCTTCCAAATGCTCTTCAGGAGTATATTAAAGCAATATAACAGTAACCAAGACATGAATCACCATGAGTAATTCTCTTCCCCAATTCAGTAGTGGGTGCAATTGGTGCCAAAGACTTACTGGTGCAAAGATCTTCCTAGCCATGATTGTTACCTGCTCTTTGAGCAAGGCAAGAAGAAGACCCCCCAAATTGAACACCAAGTCTGCCGGGAGAAGTGTCATCCACTTGAAATTTAAGGAAGAAACTATCCAGATCTGAGTATCTCAAAGCACACCCAATCTTACCAGAGTTAAATTGAAAGCATATATAGTATTACATATATAGTATATATATATACTATATATATACTATATATATAATATACTATATATATAATATATATATAATATACTATATATATTACTATATACTATATACACAACACATATATTATATATTACTATATATAATTTACTATATATAATATTACTATGTATTATAACATAGTAATTTGTTTGGTAATATAGTATTTACTATATCATCAAACAAATTGCTAACATTAGATTTCTGGATATACATTAAAGTAATGGCAAATCAACCATCTGTGAATTTTTTTACGAAGTATTCCTAAATTAGTCTATATTAGTTACGGTCTATATTAAATATAGTCTATATCTATATAGTCTATATTAGATATTATTTTGATACATAGCATTAGAAAAATGACCATGGCAGCCTAAGCCGTCTTTTCTAAGTAGCTTAAAACATGTCTTTTAATATCTTTCAAAAATGTGCAATGAAGCCTGAATTCTTTATTAATACCAGTATTTACTGTCTGGGGTAAAACACACTGGGTTAAGAAACTGAAACATTCTCTGAACTGAAGCAAATTCAATTATAATTGTTTTTGTGGCAGAAAAACATTCAACAAATGTATTTGTAAGTTTCTCTGCATGGGTAGATTTCAAATGAACTGCCGAAACTAGAGGTAAACCACATGATGATAAAAATTAACAGATGACTGAATGTTGGTAAACAGAATGCATCTTCTGGAAACAGACAAAGGGAATATTCACCAAATTACCAATGAATGGCAATTCCACCAATTATAACAATTTAACAGAATAACAGAGTTGGAAGAAACCCTAACCCTAACCCCCTGCTCAAGTAAATTAGCCCTATACCATTTCAGTCAAATGGTTGTCCAATCTCTTCTTATAAACCTCCAGTGTTTGAGATCCTACAACTTCTGAAGACAAGTCTTTCCACTAATTAATTATTCTAACTGTCAGGAAATTTCTCCTTAGTTCTAGGTTGATTCTGTCCTTGATTACCCTGTTTCCCCCAAAATAAGACATCTCCTGATAATAAGTCCAATTGGGTTTTTGAGCACATGGCAATAAGACCAAGCACTTATTTCAGGATTCAAAAAAATATAAGACAGGGTCTTGTTTTCGGGAAAACACGGTAGTTTCCAATTTGAGAGACATGGTGCTCTCATTTCTGACAAAGTCTTTTGCATCATCCTACATGGGCAACTGCTGTCTTCAGTAGACAAACAACTTTTGGAAAAACAAGGAAGTTTTCACCATGAACAGCTATGAACAGCATGGAATTAGATATTCGTTGACAGAATCAATGTGGATGTAAGAATCTGGAGTTCACAGATGATATAGCATCGCTAGTGGAAACAAATATACAGTATGTTGACTGGCATGACCACTAATTTGGAAATAGAAGCCAATGAAAATGAAATAAGGATCTATTCTTACAAGGTGGTAACATTCAAGGAAATACACTAGTTGTCAGATGTCACTGTATTGAGGATGTGCAGTAACTCATCCCTATAGGAAGTATAATATCTAATGATAGAGGCACTAAGGGCAAAAATTACTGCAGGAGTTAAAAGAACATAGTTACCACAAATGCACCCAATTGTTCTTTATCAGCTATCAAGACTGACTGCAATATAACTCTGTCCCTACCATACTATTATTCTACCAATATCAATAAATTGCAGTGAAGCTTGGAGGATCATAACAACAATGGAAGAAAAATTTTTTCAACATATTCCACCAGCATTTCTTATAAAAGATCTCTGGCATCAGTTACCATCTTCATATTACTAATAAGATCGTAGAAGGGAATAGTTTGCAAAGTTCCAGGAAAATGGGATAAAATGCAGGCTACATTATGTTGGTCGCATTCTATATCTGCCAACATACCATCCCAAGGCAGCTATGCATTGCATATCACTTGGAGGAAGAAAAAAGAGACAGATCATTCAGACCTTCTGCAAAATGTTTAAAGAAATAATAGTTAAAATTGGAAATTGCTCTAAGAGGCATTGTGGGTAGCAGTTTTGATGGTTTTGAAATAGGATAGGACAAATGTATGGATTGTGCTCTTACTGGGTATGTAGCTGGTGGATTGATTGATGATGTGCCATTAAATCGTTTTCAACTTCCAGGAACCATGTAAGTAGATTTCTCCATGACAATCTACTCTTCTTATCTGTTCTTTCAAGTCTTTCAGTGGTGCACTCATAGCCATGTAACTGAGTCCATTCACCTTGTTGCTGCTCATCCTCTTCTCTTTCCTTCCATCTTTTCCATCTGATGGCTGGTTAATACCTCCCAAATTACAAGTACCGCAGCTCAAATTGCTGCTCCAAGGGAGCAACAGTAAAATAGGTCTCCTTTTTTAGAGCTAGTATGATTCCTGCTCCAGGACTCAGAGCCTGTAGATATTCTTGGTCCATCATTACCCTTTCTGAGCTAATGGGACTCTTCTTCAGTGGGATACACCTGACTCACTAAAGCTGAATATTTCATGAATACTTTCCAATTGCAACCAGTAATGAAGGTGCTAGTTGTTGCCTTCAAAGCCCTACATGACTTGGAATAGGATTATCTGAAGGATTGTCCTTCCTGGTCTCATTTACCGATCCCATCAGAACAGGAATGTATATCTGGGAGAACCCAGAAGAAGGGCCTTCTCCATGGTGACTCACTCCCTTTTGAACATTATCCCTGTGGAGATTAGATTGGCCCCAGGGGTGAAATCCACTTACCTTCGCTACTGGTTCGCAAATGGGAGCGTGTGCATGCACTTCACTTGTGTGCAACCCCCCTGCACATGCGCAGAGCATCAAAAATGGGACGTGATGACATCCAGGCGGATGGGCAGAGCCTCCCGCCACTGGTGCTACCGGTTCGCCCGAGCCAGATAGAACTGGCTGCATTTCCCCACTGATTGGCCCCCATATTGGCATTCTTTCCCCAGGCCCTAAAGATCTGGTTTTGCCAATGGGCCTGGGTAACCCAGAATAGGATGGAACCCATCAGGTGGCTTGTTTGATTCATTGTTGTCACCAGGAGGATGAGATGTTTTTGTTTTTTGTTGTTTGTATATTCGGTGTTTATTTTTGTAGGCTGCCCAGAGTCACTAAGAGTGAGTGAGTGGCCGTACAATTTTTTAAAAAAATAAATAAATTTGTGGAGCCAAACAGTATTAGAGCAGAACAGGACAAAATCAGAACAATGAGTTTCCTGGCTCAGGCCTACATTTAGATCAGTAGGACTGTTTGTAGTTATAAAACAAGACTTGCAGAATGAAAAGCAAAGAAAGATCAATAACCCTATTCAGAAAATGTTCACCTTCTTATAATTAAACTTAGGTTGGCATCGTAACTCTTTGTTAAAAACCTGTAACTCATGCCCAGCAATTTTCTTGTGTTTGACACAGCAAATATGAACGGAGAAGTCTACCATGCACACAAGTTGGAATACTGAACAGGATTAATACTTCTTATTTTTTCTTCCCATTTCAAAGGAAAATAAATAACGGACCTGGGCAATCAGAATGTGACATAGAGCTGTTTTTTCTTTCACAATATTAATTGTGTGTGGATGATTTCTCACCTTGTGCAGCTGTGTTATGTTCTTTTATGAACTACTCAATCCAGAGGAAATCAGAAACAAACACTATAATAGTCAAACATAAATCCCATAGACAATAATATTCAAAATTCTTACAAGATCTATAGATACTTAATGTATGTGAACAAATGCTTAGTTTATACACATTTTTGGAAGAAGAATGATTCATTCATCTGCTTAATTATTTCTCAACTGTAAAGTTTAAAATGAAATTAATAAGCTTAAAATAAAATTAATGAAAGCAGTGATCGAAAAATCACATTTTTTTCTGCTTTCCATGGAGCACTAAGAGCATATCAGGTACTATAGGAAAACTCTGTATGATTTTTGTATGGAAAAATGGAAAAGACATATATACAGACCAAAAGCTTTAAAATGAATTACTGTATTGCTAAATGTTTTCCCCCCATCTGTTTCCTGTTTTTTTTAATTCTAATAAGATGGCAGCATCATAAGAGCCACACAAAAAATCCCAAATGACCAATATTCCAAAATGATTTTTAGATTAGATCAGGGCTGTCATACTTCCGGTCCGCGGGTCAGATGTGTCACGTCCACGCCCACACCCAGTTTAGCAAAGGCCACGCCCATGCCCAGTTTAGCGAAGAGCAAAAAAGCCCCGATAAGTCACGTGATGACGCCATGACAATGTGAGTTTGACACTCCTAGATTAGATGATATATTAAGTAAAATAGAAAAAAGGGAACTATGTGATTTGGGAGAAAGATATCAAATATAGGCCATTGTATAATTTCAGAATTATACATATGGAATTCTAGCATTAAAACCAAAAATATTCTTTCATGATTTATAAGGTAGAATTTTCTGTGTTAGATTACTGTCAATTTTATATACAGAAAAATTTTGCTGCTCTCCTTGAGTTTTTCTTCCCAGACACATTTATGGCCAGGGAAGAAAGGGTGTTGAATTTCTTTCTAATTTCCTAAATTTAGGACTATTCCTAAATAAGGATACAACTTTTAGAATAGATAACTAATATTGATTTTTAACAGCAGCATCTCCCAGGAGTTTAAAGCAAGTTTCTCCAGCCCTTCTTAGAGTTACCAAGGCCTTCTTGCAGCAAAACTGATGCTCCACATTGAGCTACATCTTCCTTTTGTAATCTTCTGGCCTAATCAAAGATCAGCTAAAGTGAAACAATTTCTCATTATTTTATTTTTCCATTAAATGTGTGTGCCACCAAGTGTGGAATATTCACCTGGTTTATGGGGCTCAGTAAATTTGCCCATTTGTTTATCCATTCATTAATTCATTTGTTCATTAGATGCAGATTCTAACTGACTCAATCATTATTCCATGAGGTTGCAGGTCTGTGATGGGGAATTCTTAGCCTCTTGCCAAAATCATCATCATGTATACAAAGCATGGCAGTTTTATTCATATAACATCAATTAGCACTTATTTGACACAGATTAGTCTCATTTAGTGACCACATTTGGGACTGGCAAATTGAACATTAAGTAAAATTGTCTCTAAGTGAAACCACAGCTGTGCTTACAGTCTTCAGTTTTCATTTCCTTTAGAGACTCAAAGGTCATAAATGCAAGGATTGGTTGTAATGTTACTGTCAAGTTTCCGAAAGCTGCCCCAATTAATTCATGAGCCATGAGCCAAACTTCAAAGGAAATATACTCATTTATTTGGAGCAACATTCCGGCAATACTCGGATGCAGTTAGGACTGATCCCACGTAGATTTATGTTCCCCTATGACCCTGTCTCTCCCCTTCTCTCTGGCCATGTCATAAATCACATTCTCCAATTACCCACTTTGGCTGACTGTGAAACCTAACACCCTCCTTCTGATTGCGGTCAGAAAAAATGTATGGAATTCACTTCAGTTCTCCCTCCCTCCTGCTCATGGCAACTTGAAAGCTTTGCAAGTTGACAGTTACTTTTCATCACCATTATTTTACATTTTGTCTTCAACAAGTGAAGTTCTTCATTCTACTGCAATTTTCAATTGTTTTATAAAGTTATTTGCTGAAGCAAATATTCTTTAAAGAGTGTGAAAATACTTTTCAATGAAATGAGGCATCTTTTCTATGAACCAAGTCCATCTAGAGAGAAGAATTGTAAAGGGTGTTGAAACTGACAAAAATGATAACCATACGAGGTACATATTAGAGCCCCCAGCTGTGTTAGGTACATATAATAGGCTGTGGAAACAAGATGCCAGTTTAGAAAAGAAAATTGCATGTTACTTGTGATAAAGCATTCCAATTTTGACACTTCCTGCTCCCATTCATAAAAAGATGTATGGTATGGCTTTCAGAAAATCGTTGCACCTCATTTAAATAAAATACATTTCCTTGGACAATAGGACTGAGCAAACTGAAAGTCTTTGGTATTTCATAAGATAAATGACTTTGTGGGGGAAAAATTGCCTCAGCGGTCAAGGAAACCCTATGCCAAACAGTTCAGTCTGCTCTAATCCTCTGTTTAATGGGATGAAGGGAAAATGAGTAATTGTCATTTCCTGCATGTTATGAGGAAACTGGTGTGGCAGGAAGACAGTCCAACTTTGCTGTCAGTTTTATGACAGGATGTCTTAGTGGTTTTTCAGAAACTGAAAGAAAATTGAGAATATAGGTAAATTTCCAATTTGTAGCATTTAAGAAAGGAAGCACAAGCATTCACTGATTAAAAGGGAAAAAGTCCTTCAGTAATTTACAAATTAGTATGTTTAAAGAAGATAAAATATTAATGGAAAGTAGAATAATGGCCAGAATGCAGTTGGCTTTAATTTTTTATCATCCAGATTTTATATGCAACATACATAACGCAACATAGCATAACATAACGTAACATAACATCTTAACATAGCATAGCATACCACAGCACAGCATAGCAACAAACATAACATAACAACATAACATAACATAACACTCCCATGGGTGGGATGTCCTGGCAGGTTTTCTTCTCTTGAGTATTCCCTTCACTTCATTTGCATGCTTCAGGGAAAATCAGGATTCATAATTGTCACCGTCTCCATTAGAAAAATTTTGCTAAAGAGAAAAAAGAGTGGTTTTGAGAGGTAGACTCCCCAGTATAAATATGTGAGTCATACTCTGATACTTCTGAGGCACTTCCCATGTTTGCGAACAAGAAATATCACTATAAAGACAGAGATAATTACTATATTAAAGAGCCCATTGCAAGGTGTGTGCAGAGTGGCATAATGAGCCCCCTAGGAATCCTGTTTGATGTCAAATAAAGCCCCCTCATGGGCAGTACCATGTGACTAGCACTGTGTTGACACTGTTGAAATGAAAGAACATTTAATAACATTTAACATTTAATTGGATCCTTGTTCTTGGTCAGCTCAGTGGAACTGGTTTTCAAGCTCTATATTAGCCGCACACAATATTTTTTTCAGGCTGGGGAGTATATATATTTTACCACCCTTTAAATGGCATGCCAAGGATCAGATTCCAATAAGTGGGTGAATAGGGCAGAATCTACATTATTTTAATTTTAATTTAATAAAATTAATTACTATAGTGTTGTTAATAATTTTCTCTTTTGCCATGTTAACAGTTACAAAGAGGTGGTAATATTGGAGAAGCAACTTCATTAGCTCCAAAGGTTGGTAGTACAGCATGAATTTCTGGAACCGCAGGCTGTGCAGTTCTGCTGTCACTGGGAATGGATTCAAATGGTGGAAGAGTCACCTCTTCCCACACAAAATGGACAGAGGTCTTTAACTATGTACTCCTATTAGGAACTGCATTATGCAATCATGAGGGAGAGAACCAGTGACTCACTGGTTGTGGATTGCCCTTTTTTTATTGGTCCCTTTGATAATGTGACTCCAGGCAACCAATTGGACAAGTCCCTGAAGTTTTCTTAACAAGATTTTTCAGAAGTAGTTTGCTATTGTCTGCTTTCTAGGACTGAGAGAAAGTGACTGTCCCAAGGTCACCAGGCTGTTATCCTGATGCCTTAATCACTGTATAAACCTGGTATAAAATTGGTAGTAAAAGTGTATTTTTTTTTTTTTTTGCTTTAATTTATATGCTGCCCTTCTCCGGAGACTCAGGGCAGCTTACAATGCGTTAAGCATTTTTTTTCAATGCCCAGTCAAAATCTTCTATTTACCCAACCATTTGTCTGTCTGTTATATTATTATTGCGATGTTCAGTAATAATAGTGAAGACTTTACCAGTTTATTCCACAATCAATGTAGTCAGTTTAATTTGTTTTATTTTGTGTGACTAATTGTGTGACATCTGTATGATCTAATATCTATAAGTAAAAACTGCTACATAAAAAGAATCAATAAATAGTTTACTTGATTTTTTGCTAAATAATGTACTGGAACAATGATAAGTTAGGGACTTTTCTAATGAGAATTAAGAACTGTTGTCCAGATGTCATCCCCCCCCCTCTCTCTCTCTCTCTGATGTGTGATTAACGTATATGCCTTCTTTGCTCAAGCTGTATTTCATTAATGTTTGCTATCTTTAAAACAAAGTTAGAAGCAAACAAAGCAGAAAGCCATATAATTCTAGAAATTAGTACAGTATTATTTGGAAGAAATGATATGACCTTTTACATCCTATTAATTAAAATATGACAGACTTGAAGTTACCGTACAGAGTACAGTACATTTGTCAACTGATCGTAATATTTGCTTCCCAGGTTTTTTTTTATTCATTTATTTTATTACTGGGTGCCCTGACTAGATAACTTCGCCATGGTAGCTTTTGTTGAGGTCTATTTTAATGCTTTATTTTATCACTACTTTATTTTACCTCAAAAGCTGTAACTATCTTAAACACTGATTTACCAGGTTTGAGTGGTTACAGCAGGGAGATAAATTGTGATCCTTCAAATGTCTGATGCCAACATAACTAATGGAGGTGGAAGGTACTTGGGAATTGTATGTTATCAAATTTTAATTGCAAAGGAAGGTTCCTGTATTCTTCCTCTAACCTACATTTCTAGCTACATCGCCAGAGCCCACTGGACTTTGCTGGCCGATTAACTTAAATTAACTATTGAGTCTTTGGTGTTCTCTAAGCTTTGTTGTTTGCTTGCAGACATTTCATTACCCAAGTAGGTAACATTATCAGCGCATCAACATCATCAGTGCATCTCTTCTATAAATTTAAACAAGTAGTAACAATCTATCATGGAATAGTAAGAACAATTGAGCCTCCATTTCTGATGGATCCTTTCCCATCACCCTGAAATGCTCCTCACAAGATTCAGCAGGATAAACAACAACAATTAATGCTTATAGCCAGAGCAACATGTTGTTTTGTGATCAGATGCAGTAGGGTTAGCAAATTTAAATAAAAGTGCAGATTTATTTTGATGTGAACTAAATTACACACGCATATTTAAACTATGCATTGCTTAAAGGATGCAAAGTGTTTCTTTGCCACAAAAAACAAATAAAGTATTGAGCTTTTTTTGGCACTGGCATGCATGTCCACACCTTCTATTGTTGTCCAATGAAAATAAGACCCTCCCTTTCTCTTTCAAGGTCTCACTGTGACAGTTGTCAAAAGTAAGATTAAAAGTGGCACTGGAAAGTCATAATTATTATTATATTGTGACATCTTCTCTGTCCATTCTATAACTAAATAGCAATTTGAAATGTTTGTAACATGTACTGTACTTTCTTTGCCTAAAAGACAACTAGAATCTGCTTGGAAACCCCATCTTTTCTAGAACAAGAGCTCCCTACGGTGTTCTTATTCTAGCCAAGAAGAAGAGCTCCCTACAACGAGAAGCACCTAAAGCAAGAGAAGTTTACTTTTTGTTACTCAAATGATACATTTAAAAAAGGTAGCACTAAATGCATATATAAACTAAGATTGCTTTTATCTATTTTGATGAGATGGACAATGAATTATGCCATCTTCTTTAAATATAAGATTATTATGCAAGGTAACTGTAATGGCAATTACAGTTGGAGTAATGGCAACAGTGGTGATATATTTTTGCTGGATATGCCAAATTGATGATTGTGTATCTCAGGTGAGTGGTATCTTGAACTGGCATCAAGAATTCTTCCATTATCTGATTCTGGATCCATATCATCTATGTGTTCATCATTATAATTAGCTTCTATGAATACCTGCTGAGCACTTAACATTGTTTTGAGCTCTTTCTAAAGCTATGTCCTCAAGACACTCTGTTCTAATCTGCCAAAAGAGGTTCACTGTAGTTTAATTGGCATGTATCAGAAGCAAACAGGGTAATAAAACACAAAGTAAGTTCTTAACTTTATATCCCATAGTTTGGTTCAGAAGCTCAAAGCAGCACATATAGGGCTCCTTCTCCTATTTTCCCTCTTACCAAAATCTCCTCTGTGAGGTAGGCTGAACAAAGGGAGAGTGATGGGGCTTCAACTATGACTTTCCATAGCTGAGGATAGACTTGAATCTGGGTCTCATTTAACACTTTGGTTTCAGCCACACAAAACTATGATAATTTTTTTTTAAACCTCAACATCCCTTCTTACTCTGAAATAGACCATTAAATCAATATTTGCAGAAGAGAAATAGGCAATTGTACCCTTTTACTGAAATGCTCTCCCATCTATCAGTGCAATGCACTGCTCTCATTTTATTTTCCAGTGACAGCTATCCATCTGTCTCTTTCCTTTTTAGATCTTTAAATATAGGGCCCTATTTTACATAATTACTGGTTTTTCCATACGATTTTTGTACTGTTTTATACAATCGCACATAACTTCAAGTCAGTCTTTGCAAGTACGTGCAGTTCTCTTACCAAGATTTTTGGAAGTAGTTTACATTGTCTTCTTCCTAGAACTGAGAGAGAAACTGCATCAAAGTCACTAAGCAACTTTGTGTGTAAGCAGGACCAGAACTCATGGTTTATCTTGGTTCTATTCTGGTACCTTTAGCCACTAGCCATACTGGCTGGCTGTTATTTTGTTAGCCATTCTGGAAGCTGGGAAGCCATAATAAGTGGCTAGAAACATTTTTTTTGATAAAAATTTTTATTTTTAAACAAATATATAAAAAATAAATAAAAAACCATCTTCAATGCAAATACTACAAACAGTGTGTCGGTTGGTTACAAGTCATTTGTGCATCTTCACTCTATTCATATATATCCATGTATTATTATCCCCATTAATCATGTTTAACTATGGCTGTTTCTTCCCTCGTTTCATACAAAATAGTCTTAAGATTTGGGTTAATTTGTATTATGCCATTCATTCTCCTAAATCATTTTAATAACAGTACATCTTTATATTGTACTTTATATAATTCTACTTTTCTTGCATTATAAAAATCTCTAGGTGGCTAGAAACTTTATACATCCAGTCAAATGGTAAATGCCGTCGAGGACAAGGAAACTCCAAGAACTTAGGCAGAAGTCTCCTTTTTTCTTATTTTGTCTTTTGAAATGTCAGTGAAATGACTATAGAACCCTTGCAATATAAAGTGTTCATTCTGTTACAGAGTTATGGGAGTCTCTGTATGTAGTTTTGTATCTGTAGCTTTTCCGAATGCAAATAATGCTTACTCTCTTAAGAAACATATTGTGCACGTTGTCTAGACATTACAATCATCATCATCATCATCATCATCATCATCATCATCATCTTGTGGGACTTCAGAATTCAGACTGACAGGCACTTGGTCCACAACACACCTGACAGAAATTGAAAAGAAAAAAGTATGGTTCATTGACATTGCAATACCTGGTGATGCACGGATTGAAGATAAGCAGCAAGAAAAAATCACAAAGTACCAGGACTTGCAAATTGAAGTTGAGCGACTGTGGAAAAAGAAATTGTGTGTTGTCCCGATTGTAATTGGAGCCCTTGGAGCAATACCCAAAGGGCTACCTCGCTATTTAGAAACTCTAAATTTACCGGACTTAAACATTTTGACTCTACAAAAAACCATCTTACTTGGAACAGTTTACATCCTCCGACGATATCTTAACAGTTCCTAGGTCTTTGGTTAGGACTCGAGCTGCTGAGCTATTAACCAGCCTCAAAGGCTGTGAATCTCACTAAAGATATAATAATAATAATAATAATAATAATAATAATAATAATAATAATAATAAAAATAAAAATAATAAAAATAATAAAAATAATAAAAATTGGATGTTTATTGGGTTAAAGTCCACTTGGTGATATCATCCTAAGGGAGGGGAACTCATAAATCTGGTTATGAGTCCTCCATCACCAAACACAAAACCAAAATGAACTATTGGGTGGGCAAAGGCAAAAGGCCCAGAATCCCAGCTTCTCTAGAAAATCTGCAATAGCATTCCAGCTTAAGTTTGAGTCAGACGAATGAGGCTATTGCTGGTTCCATGCCTATGAAAAGTTCTAAGGTCTGGAATTGAGTAAACAGCCTGTACTGGGTAATGTTGCACTCCCACTGAAGGTGAAAGAACATAATCTGGAAGTGCTTCTTGATTCAGTGTTCAGTTATCACCGAAATGCCAAGTGTTATCAGTGATACAGAATGCCTTTCCTTTGTACATCTTGTACCTCAGATGTTCCGGGATTATAGCTTAACCTCAGTCAAAGATGCCTTTCTAAAACATTATTATAATGCAAAATTTATGAGGAACTGCTCTTGAAAATGACCCTTCCCCAAACTACAGTTCCTGCTAAATAATTATAGTAGGATACTGATAAAAACAACTATCAGTGAAGATAAAATGTCAGTCAAGAAGCTGCAGTGATTACTTATTTGTTCGTAAGCTGAATTCCAGATAATGGATCTACAAAACAGCTTGATACATTGGCAATGAAATAACTTCTCTCCTTAAATCAGCTCGTCTGTATTCCCAGAACTGAAAATGAGGCATATTTTGTTGTTCTAGCAATAGATTAAATGTCAATGAAATTTTACTGACATTTCGATGCTGAACTAAGTTTTCCTGTTTTACTGGGCATGTGTGGAGTTACTAGGTTCCATGATCATTGATGAAGTGAAACCATTTTGTAGTTTATCACTACCTTTATCACTATGTTTGCTGTGGTGGGACTTTTAACATGGCTGGTAAGTTTCTATGAAGGCAAAGTATACACTGATACGACAAAACAAATAAAAATATAAAATTGGCTGATTAAAACATGAGCAACCTCCATTTCGTTTCCCAAGACAGCAGTTCAAAAGGGAAGAAGGTTTCATCCCCTAACTCTTGCAGGAAGTGGCAATGGAAGGTCAAGGCAATGGAAGACCCTTTTTTTCCAAACTTTCTTTTGGAAAATGTTAATCACATTTAAGAAAGTGTTAATCACATTTAAGAAAATGTTAATCACAATTTAAGAAACCGCCAGAGAATTACCTGAACTGTACTGTACTTGAGTTCCTTAAAAATGCATGAATTCCAGTCAAAAAGAATATGCTTGGAAGTACTCCATTAATAGATTTAATCCGAAGAGAATATTTTCTTATTGCATAAACCATTACATTAATATAGCAGGCAATCCTTGCTGTTTCTGAAAGTGATGACCTGCACAGGTTCAATGCGTAACTCTGAAGCCACCCATCAGCAACAGTAAAATCCCCAGGATGCCTCAGAATTTGTAAGCCTGAGGCCAGAACATTTTAGAAGCTTCCTTACCCATGAGGAGTTTATGCTTAATATGATACAATGATGCATTGTTTAAGAACAATATCAAACTGCTATATCCCAAATTATCACCCAGTCCAGTATAAAACAAAAAATAAACTTAGTGAATGTGTTTAGAGGATGATTGGGCCAGAACCAACTGAAACAAGCCCTTGCTTCCTTGGTTACCTTGGAGACTATGCATTGTGAGTTACACTGGCAAGTAACAGAAGCTTGGTATGAATATTTATTGTATTCATTTAGGAAAATATAATTTCTGCTTTTCATCTACTAGAAAAACTTAGTGAAAAACTTAATTTAAAAGAAAAAAAAAGAAAGACCACATTTTAAAAAAAAAAAAACTAAAGTAAGGTGAAAAATGCCCAAAAGCTGGCATGGGAAACAATTTTTTTTTTAATTTGATTTATATGCCGCCCTTCTCTGGAGACTCAGGGCGGCTTACAATGCGTTAAGCAATAGCCTTCATACTTTTGTATATTTTATACAAAGTCAGCTTATTGCCCCCACAAACTGGGTCCTCATTTCACCTACCTTAGAAAGGATGGAAGGCTGAGTCAACCTTGAGCCTTGGAGAGATTCGAACCAGCAGTAATTGCAGGCAGCTGTGTTAATAACAGGGTGCTTAGACTACTGTACCAGCAAGGCTCTTTAATAAACAGTTTAATAAATTTAATAAACAGATAGATGAATTTCCTCCTGGAATAAGAGAGAAGATAATATTTCAGTGATGTAGCACACATTTTGCATGTCAAAATGCCAAACGTCAATCCTGAGATCATCAGATAGGATTGGCAGAAACTACTGTTCAAAAATGTGTGGAACTGAGTTCTATAAGTCTGGATGATGATCCATTAATTTTTGATTCATTGATTTGTTCATATATTGTGTTTCACCTGGTTATCAATGTAAGCTCTTTCTGGAAGTACACAAAATTCTGAATAATAAATCAAGGAAATAGGCTTTGACTGTACAGTATACTAAACTGCAAATAATCCAGCCAAGATTAAAACTAACTTTAATCCTTGTTTGCAAATGCATGCATTAGGTGTTCACCTAACTTGGTTAAACACAGGTGAATACTGCTTAATCAAGGGTCCGGAAACTACAGTCCCTGGACCAAATCCAGTTTATTGCATGTTTTATACAGCCCAGGCTAAGAATGAAAGGGTGGATATCATATTGCTATACCTAAATCTCAGCTAAGCCTATGGAGCAAGAGACAGGCAGAGGGCCAGGCATCTTGGGCAGCTGTGACCTATTATCAGTCTCTCCTATCAACCTATTATCAGAAAGAACCCTCCCTAGTGCCACGTAAATTAAAAGTGAGGGAAAGTGCTTTTGCAGTATTGCAATCTAACTCTGTCTGTAGTCAGGAGTTCAATCCTGACCGGCTCAAGGTTGAATTAGCCTTCCTTCCGAGATCAGTAAAATGAGGACCCAGATTGTTGGGTGCAATATGATTAGAGCACTTAAAGCACTATGAAGTGGTATATAAGAGCTATTGCTATTGCTATAATGGTAATATTAGTACTCATAATTAGGGATTCTTGTCTGGAGTATCTCAAAGAGCTGCTAGATAGGCTGACTCCATCCAATGGCTATCATGCCTGTGGACCTGCCAGTCATCCTCACAGAGGTGGGGTCTGACTTTTACAAAAAAATGTTTGCTGATCCTCAGTTCAAATAAAACAGCTTCCTATGTTCATATATATATGTATGTATGTATGTATGTATGTATGTATGTATGTATGTATGTATTTCTCTTTAGCCAGGTTCTTCCTATGTAAACCAAGATTTTTATGCAGCCCTAGTTCAGTGAAATCACAATCCACTACTTTCTAGGCTTTTTTTCAGGCAGCCAGCAAGCACCCTGTTGCCCATTTGAAGTGCTTGCTGGCTGCCTGAAAAAAAGCCTAGAAACTGGTGGATTGTGATTTCACTGAACTAGGGCTGCATAAAAATCTTGGTTTACATAAGAAGAACGTGGCTAAAGAGAAATACACATAAAGGCCTACGAAAAGAAAAGAATATATATATATAAATTCTGGTTAAAATCCCATCTTAAAAGCTTCTAAGAATCTTTTTTAGAAGATTTTAAGCTGGGATTTTAACAAGAATTTTAAACATTTTAACCAACTTATTTACAATGACGCGGGAAAACACCCAAGATTTTAATTTTTTGTATATATATCTTTGCTTATTCGGGTTTTCTCCCGCGTAAAATTGGAGGTTTCTTGGCAATGTTTCGACGAAGTCTCATTCGTCATCTTCAGGCTGGTGTCTTCGGCTTCGTGCTTCTAGGAGCAATGTGTGTGATCGCAACTGTTTCTTCCTTTTAACTGCCAGTGGGGGTGTGAACTGATTGGGTGGGGGCTTGGCCGTGTTCTGATTGGGTGGAGGTGTGCTCTGATTGGTTGGGGGTTTGGCTGTGCTCTGATTGGATGGGGGGTTGGCTGTGCTCTGATTGGATGGGTGGTGTTCTGTTTAGGTGGGGGCTTGGTTGTGCTCGGGTTAGTCTGAGTAGCGGGGGGATTTGAGCTGGTGAGCTGTGTTGCTGTTGTTTGGCTTCGTGTTCGTGGCTGTGCTACCTCTTCATGCTTCATGTATGGGTTGGGGGGGTTTAAAGGGGCTAATGATGCAGCTGTGGTCTGGCTTCTGGTCCGCGGTCATGCCTCATCCTCAGTGTGGGTTTGAGTCTCCTTTCTGCGTGGATGTGTGGTGGTTACATCCTGTGTGGCTCTCGTGAGTGTGGGTCTGGTGTCATTCTTTGTGTTAGGGACTCGTTTGTCAATAAGGGCGGGTTTCCAAATGGCTGGTAGGTGGGAGGTATCATCTCATTTATTCATGCTGTGTGGAGGTTTTTCTATCTTGATGGCTTCTCTGATTATTCTGTTGTTAAAGTGTTCAGTTTTGGCGATAGTTCTGGTCTTTTTAAAGTCAATATCATGTCCTGTGGCTTTGAGGTGTTGGACCAGGGAAGAAGTTGGTTCCTCTTTTTTGACTGAGTTCTTGTGTTCTTCAATGCATGCACTGAATAACCAAAGACCTACATACAAACACCCGCGAAAACCTCAGAAAACACACACACACACACACACACACACACACACACACACACACACACACACACACACATATATATATATATATATATATATATATATATATATATATATATATATGCATATTCTTTCTAGCCAGGTTTTACCTACGTAAACTAAGTTGTTCTGCAGCCCTGGTTCTGTGAAATCTCATTCACAAGCTTCTGGGCTTTTTTTCTGTTGACAAACTGCAACTCTGTGTTGCTCTCTGGGAGACTCAGATAGCTATTTCTGCCTTTTAAGGCGTCGTCAGTGAGCCACACCCACTTCTCAGATATCCTCCCTGTAAAGGTACAATGTGTCTTTTTCTTTTTCGTAGGCTTTTATGTGCATATTCTTTCTAGCCAGGTTTTACCTACGTAAACTAAGTTGTTCTATATATATATATGATACATACACACACACACACACACACACACACACACACACACACACACACACACATATATATATATATATATATATATATATATATATATATATATATATATATGAATGATGTGGTGGCTCAGTGGCTAAGACATTGAGCTTGTTGATTCAAAGGTCGGCAGTTCAGTGGTTCTAATCCCTACTTGTCCTAGCTTCTGCCAACCTAGCAATTCGAAAGCATGTAAAAAATGCAAGTAGAAAAATAGGGACCACCTTTGGTGGGAAGGTAACAGCATTCCGTGCGCCTTTGGTGTTTAGTCATGCCGGGCACATGACCATGGAGAAGCCTTTGGACAGTGCTTGCTCTTCGCCTTTGAAATGGAGATGAGCACCACCCCCTAGAGTTGGGAACGACTAGCACAGATGTGCGAGGGGAACCTTTACCTTTATGTTCCTATAGAGGTCTTATGTGCAATTTCCCAAATATGAGCACTATGTAATAGAGAAGATTACTCCTGTCAAATAAGGCAAAGCATATTTTTATAGAATCACTACCCAAAGGCCATAAAAGAAGGTAACAAGAGATAAATGTCTAGATAAATAGAAGAATCAAAATAAATATGATTCTATGTTGGAGCTCCTTTCAGAAACTCAAACTTTGTAACTTAGAAAGAGTACAACTATGACTTCATCTGACCTTTTCAAGAATCTTTATAACATTAAGACCTGGCATATGAGTTTTCTTTCTATTTCCTCAGTTTCTAAGGAGATTAAATAGGAGGCTAGGAACCTGAAACATAAATTGCTTTTGGAGTTTCTCTAGGTGAAGAGGAAGTATGCACTTTTAAAATTAGGATGAAGATGGTCTAATCCAATTTATCCAATTAACCCGGTCAAATATAAGGCCAAAAGTGGAGTCAACTTTTTCTTAAAATCTTTTATATTGTACATTTGAGTGGTAGTAACATTGGTTCTGTTTCTGGCAATAATGTGCATTTCTCAAATGGACAAAAAGGAAGCGAGAAAAAAACCCCCAATTTTGTTCTTTTTACAGCTATCTAAAAGAGGAAGAAAATGAAATAATCAAAGCAAAGCTAATACTTGTAAGTATTCTTCTCATTATTTTTTTTTAAAAGATACCCATTCAACCAACTATTTAATTGTGTGACTGGGGAATTCTAGACACTGAAGTCCAAGCATTCTTAGAAGTGGCTAGTTTACAAAAAGATACTATGCACATCCTGACCTAGGAGTAACCTCTGCTGAATTCTTGAGAAAGTATATGTGAATAAGATTGTGAGGAGGAGGTGAAATAGGAAGGCTGAAAGAAAACAGCATGTTCACGATACATGCAAGATGTTTAAGAAAGAGTCACAAGAATCATGCTATCATTCTCTCAGAGTTCAGTAACAATTTGTCACACATCCTCTCACTTCTGTCAAAAGGTTGACCTTTCGTTTATGTCAGCCCCTGTTACAATGGGTATAACAGATGGCAATGAGGAACTTCAGGCTTTGTGAAAACAGGACAACAGGGAAGAGAGCTTAAAAACTGCATAGTGACAGCTGAGCACTTTAAAAGAATGAATAAACTGTTCCTGGAATTTCTCACTGAAAGCAGGCTGAGTAGCTAACTACAAATGTGCATAAAGAAAGTGCCAGCCACTGTTTAAAAAAAACCAAAAACATGTTGAACAGAAAAGGTTGGAGAGTGGGTATTTCTCCCTAATTGATGCAACCATTTTTTTCTGCTCCAAATTACCCCTACATGAATTTCTTCCAGAGCATTTCACATCTCCATTTATGAAACTAACACTCATTTTGCACCAGGCAATGGAGGAAGAAAAATGGGAAGCAGACAATTTGCTAAAAGCAAATGTAGGAAGGACACAATCACTATATAATTGCTTAAAATTACCTCAATCCCCTTCTTAGTTAGTTATGTTTCTATATAACATGTAGACTAACATTCAATTGAAAGGGATTCAATTTTGGAAGTACTCACTGAATAAGTTACAGCTTGCCTAGTCCTGGCTTGGGTACTTATGAAAGTATATTTAATTGACATTGTATTTTTAGTATAACAGAGTTGGAAGGGATCTTGGAGGTCTTGTAGTCCAGCCCCCTGTTCAGGTAGAAAATCATATACCATTTCAGACCTATTGTTATCCAATCTCTTCTTTAAAACCTTCAGTATTTTATTGTAAACGTCTCTGAAGTAAGAGTAGGGTGTTTTAAATAAACAAATTAACAAATAGATTTAGACCCAAATGAACTTGACATTCCAATGGGATGAGACATCTTAATCCTAATCTAGCATGTATTCATTTATTTATTAAATTTATATGCTCCCCATTTCCCTATCAAGCACTTCTAGGCACTGTACAATGCTGGCACCAGATGAGGAAGAAAATTAATTATTTCAGGCTCTAGAAGGAACAGCAATGCCTCTGGGGCCTGATTAGACAATTTGGCAGGAATAAACATTGTTCCAAAACAATACAAATGCAGCACATGCAAAATTAAGGATCCTAGTCATGCTGATTTGATACATCCAAAGCCAAAATATGCAGTGTTGAAAGATGCTGTGTGTATTTGTCCAGGGTTCCCACTTGTATAACACAGCACTTGTATAACACAACATTGTATAGATTTTGAGATGTTATATTTTCATTCTATCTTCTGAATGGACAGTCATCATATGTATTTGGTATAAACTGTGCTAATGCAAAAAATGCAAAATCAATGCCTTTCGTATTTGAGTCTCAACACTGGATGCACATATTTTAATCATGTGGCCTGTGTTTGAATGTCACAATGCTTGTTTTTTTTTATTATTATTATTATTATTATTATTATTATTATTATTATTATTATTATTATTTGTTTCCTTTGCCCCCTGAAGATATCTACAGCATATGTATCTTGGCGCTATCAAAATATTCAAATTCTACCTCATAAAATCCTTGATATTTGCTATTTCTGAAACAGCAGCTAAATATAACTAAAAAAATATTTTTGAAAAGCACAGACATTTCTTTTTACAGAGAATGAACTGGTGAAGCAGAAGAAAAGCAAATTAATGATCTAGTCAGCATGGATGGCTCATGTAAACGTGGAGAAGTGTTATAGGTTGAATGCAGAGACAGTAAAGCAGCTAAATTGCTTGGTTTTCAATTGTAGCTATATTAGGAAAGTATAAAATTGCCTGCATAAATATATTTGAACTCTTCTTGATCTTTCTTCTTCAAGTGTCTAAATTGAAGACAATAATTTATATACATGGAAATGGGGAAATATTAAGCAGAAAGTTTAAAAGACCATTTTCTTCTCAGCATTTGATAGCAAATATTTTTAGTGGCCAAATATTCTTGCTTACACTGGGCAATGGGGTACAATGCGTAGGAGACCAGAATTAGAAGCTGGGGTCTTTTGTATGGTTGGTTTATTCATTCTCTTGTTCAAGCAAAGTAAGATAAATGATGTGCCTAAAACTGGCTTGTCATTTCCAGAAGTTTCCTTCCTTTGTGAAATGGATATCTGGTTTTTCCCCTTTATTCCTATGTGTCAATCCCCTCACAAGGTAATTAACAATTACTGATTTTTGGAAATTTAGCAGCCCTAGCCCATTCTGTCCTCTGAAGATATGCTTTTCCAGAGAAGGAAGCAGCAGTGGAGAAGACTTGCTTCTATGGGTTTTTCTTCTAGATCTTCTTTAATGGACAGCAACCTTGGTCTCTGAAATATCTAGGTTCTGAGGCATGTAGGTTTCTAATAAGAACAACCACCGGCTGAAATTGTACCCAGATCACAATCAGTGTAATTCTCCAAGTAGTGGCATTTTACAGATGGAATTAATTATTCTAGAGCTGCCACCTTCTGAATCATTTGTAGTTTCCAAGTGGTTTTCAGGTGGTGTACATTGCAGTAATCCAATCAGGAGTTGACCACAGTATGTGTGACTATAACCAAAGCTTCCCAATTCAGAAATAGCTGTAGTCGTTGTATTAGATGGCGTTGTACACATTCATGATGTGTAGAGAAGTGGAACCAACTTCATAAAGATGTACTGTATATGAAATTATGGTATGTAACGTTTTGATTAGTGAATTTTGACATCGGTGTTCAAAGTGCAATGTTTTGATGCCTTGGCAACTTTTTAAAAATGTATTAGTTGTTTTAGTTTTACACAGGAGGCTATATATTTCTTTCAGGTCATGGAGAAGTATGTCTGTATTAGGCCAGTGGGAATGCTACAAAATCAATTACGTATTGCTATAATCCCTTCACATTAGCCAAGATTAAATTACAGGATTGCACATCTTTTTTTCCTCTTTCTTTGTGTATACCAGTGGAACAACAACAAAAATAGCAATGGAGGGAAAAACAGAATACTTTTGGGCTCAATTTGTAGCACAGAAAATGAAATTTCTTAACAAGGACAAATTTTCTAGCTTCAGCTGCATCGGCTTCTCAAGAGGTCAAATTCTGCACAAGGGCACAGCATCTGGAGGAAGCTGATTATATTCATAAATGTGAAGTAGCAGCCTCAGACCTGTTGATTTTTCTCATTAATACAAATTTTTTGATTTTATGCTCCGTTGGGTGCTGCTAATGTAAACAGAGTGAGCCATGTCATCACTACCAGAAGCTCCTCTCCTTTCTCTGACTAGGTTACAGTACGAGTGATTGCATAGTAACAGGCCAAAGACTGAGAATTGGCTGCTATGGTCAGTTTGACCTGAAATTATTCATACTGTTAGTCACTGAAGCTTATCAGATGGCAGACAGGTCCATAATAAGAGTGGAACCCTAGCTGTTTAACTTGAACATTAAGAGCAAGGGGTTAGGGCATCCAGTTGTTCCTAAAATATCAGTCAGGAAACCTTAAAGAGAGCATCTGACTAATATAGTGATTAGGTGAAAAGTCTACATCAGTGATGGTATAGCGTGCGTGCCAGAGTGGGTTCCACTTACCTTTACTACCGGTTCGCAATGGGAGCGCGCACATGCGCGCTTCTGCGCATGCGCAGATTGTCCGTGATGACATCCAGGTGGATGGGTGGAGCCTCCTGCCACCATTACTACTGGTTCACAAGAACCGGACCTAACCGGGAGCAACCCACCACTGCTGCGCGCACTCGTCTGGGTTGCAACCCAGAAGAGTAGCTGCCCCAGGTGCATGCACATGCCTGAAAATGGACTTCCAGTTTCCAGTGTGCACATGCGCGCCAGACAGCTAGTCTTCCAGGTTTCTGGCATGCATGCGCACACGACTATCAGCTGGCCAGTGCATATCATCATGAAGGAAAATGGAAGACCAACTCTTCCAGTTTCCGGCACTGCCGCACACACAAAGGCCAGCTGATCATCGTGCACACATGCATGCCAGAAACCTGGAAGAGGAACCGGTGATGCCATGCGTGCCAGGCAACATGGCATGTGTGCCATAGGTTCACCATTACAGGTCTATATGGAGCAGTTGTTTGCCTTGGTTTTTGAAGAAAGAAAGAAAATTAAATAGGACTCTTCAAGCCTCAGTAGACCACAATGCAAGAGCATTGTTGGTCTTCATTTACATAATTAAGGATGCCAAAAGGCTAACAATGGCTGGATTTGTCTTTTCTATTGGGTGAGTAGCTTTGAAATAACAAGACTCATCTTAATAATAATGAGAGCAGGGAAGCCTACATCAAGTGGAATGCAACTTAAAACATTGGCTGTATGTTTTCCAGCGATTCCTTCCCATGGGCCATTTAGCCCATGAACTCAGCTATTCCTTCCCATGGGCCATTTAGCCCGATTGCTCTTTCATGCCTCTTCCTAGTCACTCTACTATATCCTCTAATAAAAGAGAACTGTGAATAAGTTCTTCCATTAGATCAGTTAGGTGTGATGTTTTTGTGTTTGCAATTATCATTTTGCCTTTGATATTTGGTGAGAGGATTCTGCTTCATAAAGACTGTAGCATGTTACTTTTTGTGCATTTATAATAGATGAATCCAATGGATTAAGTAGTTAGTAACATATCCCAAAGTAGTGGAACTACATAGTAAATTAATATCAGAATGACAACAAATCCTATACCAACTTCCTTGTCTCTGTTTGGTTTTTGGAAACATGCATACAGATCAGCTAATTAAACTTGCATTTTAGTGATCAGATTAGCAACTTTAAACAACTCTGGAAGATTTAACTAGTTAGAATAGAGGAGTAGAGTAGAGTAGAGTAGAGTAGGGTAGGGTAGGGTAGGGTAGGGTAGGGTAGGGTAGAGTAGAGTAGAGTAGAGTAGAGTAGAGTAGAGTAGAGTAGAGTAGAGTAGAGTAGAGTAGAGTAGAGTAGAGTAGCAGAGTTGGAATGGACCTTCGAGGTCTTCTAGTCCAACCCCCTGCTTAAGCAGGAAACCCTATACCATTTCAGACAAGTGGTTATCTAATCTCTTCTTAAAAACTTCTAGTGTTGGAGCATTCACAACTTCTGGAGGCAAGTTTTTCCACTGATTAATTTGTTCTAACTGTCAGGAAATTTCTCCTTAGTTCTAAGTTGGTTCTCTCCTTGATTAGTTTCCAACAATTGCATCTTGTCCTATCTTCAGGTGCTTTAGAGAATAGCTTGATTTCCACTTCTTTGTCAAATGCCAGCTTTTTTATTCAAGAGGTTTGGGTTTTCATTATTTTTTAAAAAATTAAATAAGCAGTAACCTTAGTTCTCCAACATTGAAATTTGATATTTGTCCCACAGATTTCAGAATAGCACTAGTTTTCAAAGTGATTCCAAATTAATTAGAATTGCAAACAGCTTTGTTCATTACAATTACCATAATTTACATAATAGAACCAATGTGATAAATCTTAGATAAGGTGTGCATTAATTTATTTTGTCTGATTTTAATGGTATAATTTTAATGGCTAAGCATTAACACATTAATTAGATAAGCGCAGCAATTAAAAACAGAGTTTTCTATCATTTTTATTCATGTTTTCATGCTTAATCTAGTGGCTTTATAATGCTGGCTAATACTGTACGTTTTAAGTAGAATATTGATGTATATCTTCAATTTGACCATATATATGCATGTATATTACTGAAATCAAAGTTATAACATGCTGTTATACTATATTTTACTATATAATATAGTAAATACTAAAATATAGTATAGTATAGTAAAATATAGTATATTTTTATTACTATCCATGGGCCACAGACAAAAAAGTAAGATGGAGCAAAAATAAACTTTAAATTGATTTGTTTTTATTTTATTTTATCCACTTATATTTAAATTCAGTATAGTAATTTTTCACCTTCTGTCTCAAGCCCCAAGCAACTGAAAATACAAAGCAGCATGAACTACATGGATTTCAGCAATGCATCTTTAATGCATTTCTGAAGAAAAACATAATCCTGAAAATAGTAAGAAATTTGCAGGCTGACTTGCATAACCATATTTAAGCAGGGTTTCTTTGAAACATTACTTTTCTATGACCTCCATATTTAGAGTGGGGTCCTTCCTCTCACACAAACGGAAATCTTGCTCTCCAAGCAGTTTCTCCCAGTCTTTCACCTGCTGCTCCATTAAAAATTAAATTTTATATTAAGTTTTCAGGAGACATTGGGAACTATGTCCTAGGTTTCCAGGATTGCAAGAATCCCTGAGGTCCCCTTGCCTTGGATCAGTTATTCTTTGACACTTGATATTAAAGGAGATTAAAAACAAGAATACAATCTTATTTAAACTTCCATGCAATACTATCTTAAACCCTTTAAAAAAAAACAATTTTTGTTTTCATGAATGAAGGCAAATATATGTGTCCCAGGATAATGATGCAGGATCCAATCTGGGTTGTCACCAGGACCAGAGATTTAGTCTACTGAGTTTTTGGACTTGTGCTGCAGCCCCTCCTCAGGGAATTTCTCTCTAGCTGAGTGTGTGCTTTGTGCTATTCTGCGTGTGGTATTTATATGGTGCCTGGTTGTGTGTGGCTTTTAAGTTGTTAATTGGGCTGTTGACAAAAAAAAAAAAAATCCAGAAAATAAATTACCTTGAGACATTAAAAGATCAATCCTGAGTGGATATTATGAGTAATATTGGTAAAACTAGTTATAGGAAATATCCCTTGAAGGCTTAGTGCTGAGAGTTTGGGTTAAAAAATTATCATTTGGATTGAAAGCTGTAATCAGCAGAATGGCAGATATAAGAGTTGGTATCATGTCACTTTTATGCATTTAACAATAAGAGAAACAAGTTTTAAAATGACAGGACCAAATTTCCTCCAGTGTTCCAGTATCATTTGGATTATGTTGATATTGTAGGATATACTGTATTTTTAAAGTCATAAGCACATAAGAAAAGCACTGCTGAATTAAATTCAATCAATCAAAATTCATTGCAGGACAAGTCTCCTAGGTGTTCTGGGTTTTGTAATGTAGAATGATTCTGGTCAATTCTAGTCAATGCTACTTGATGTGGCAAATAGCAACCAAATATAGACCTTAGCATCCTGATTCAGAAGTTGTATCAAGTTTATTATCTTTTCAGTAGCAAATTATTTTACAGTATTTATTCTCAAGTGCTAACAATAAGAAAAACTATAATATTTTTGCTTTTACTGTTGCTTTTACAGTATTCTTTGCTATTAGGTGATATTGGATAATTGTATTTTATTTGTTCTTCAGTTGTTACATTTAAAAACTTAGGGACTTGAAAATTGTATTGTGTTTAGTTGCATAGATTTAGATGGAAGAGTAGTGAAGTGTAGAAATAGTAAATTGTATGGTGTGGCTAACTTCTCTCTACTATAGCACGGGGAACAGCCAAGGTCTGTATGTATTTGAAAGTAGTTCCCAAACTGAAATGAATGTTTAAACAGTAGCTTTCTTTTTGTTTTAAGAAAATAACATAATTTTTCATTAAGACAACATGACCTAAATAGCTCATGACATTCTGTGAATTGACAAACACATCCTGACACCCATTGTACCAATATTTGGAATATAAAATATAACCATCAATTTTTAATTTGGGAATATCCTCAAGGAGATCACTGTATATAGATTTATTAAGGTTATACAGAATAGTATTTTGCAATTCTTCCAGAAATGTTTTGAATAAAAAATGATCTTACTATCATGTTAAATTGTTCCCATCTGGTATATATAACAGCCTTATTATAATTTTGATCTCTTGCCCTTTCTTTAGTTCTCAGATAATACAGATACTGAGCAGAATTGTTAAGTATTGTGGAAATGGCACTCCAAATATATCAGGAAGGTGACAGTTTTAAGAAGGCTGGTGTATAGTTAACTCTGTTAATATTAAAGGGGATTTTTTTTAAAAAAATTGATTTATATGCCGCCCTTCTCCAGAGACTCAGGGTGGCTTACAGTGCGTTAAGCAATAGCCTTCATACTTTTGTATATTTATACAAAGTCAGTTTATTGCCCCCACAAACTGGGTCCTCAATAATGAAAAAGTATGTGTTTTCACAAATTACAAAGTCTTTCAGCCACTGTTATGTTTGATACCCTTCATCATCATTGAGTTTACCACCTGGACATCAGGCAGAATCAAGAAGGAACAGAACAGAATAACAGAGTTGGAAGGAACCTTGGATGTCTTCTAGTCCAACTCCCTGCTCAAGCAGGAGACCCTAAACCATTCCAGACAAATCACTGTCCAATCTCTTCTTAAAAACCAACAGTGATGGAGCACCCACGACTTCTGGACACAAGTTATTCCACTGATTAATTGTTCTATTTGTCAGGAAATGTCTCCTTAATTCTAGGTTGCTTCTCTCGATTAGTTTCCATCCATTTCTTCATGTCCTGCCTTCAGGTATTTTGGAGAATAGGTTGACCTCCTCTTACTTGTGGCAGGCCTTCACATATTGCAACACTATCATATCACCTCTAGTCCTTCTTTTAAACTAGATATACCCAATTCCTGCAATTGTTCTTTGTATGTTTTAGCCTCCAGTACCCTAATCATCTTTGTTGCTCTTCTCTGCACTCTTTCTAGACTATAGAGTCTCAACATCTTTTTTGTGGCAATCAAAATTGGATGCAATATCCCAAGTGGTATCAGCACTTCTTGTGATCTTGATTCTATCCCTCTATTAATACATCCTAGGATTGTTTTGGCTTTTTTGGCAGCTGCCACACACTGGTGGCTCATATTTAAATGATTGTCCATACGATCCCTGCAGTTACTATTAGATGGTACTAATAGGTACCATCTATTCTATACCTATGTGTGTGGTTTTCCTGAAGTTCAGATAGTGAGAAAATAGCATAAATTGTATTAGTTGTCTATTTATGGCACTTTACATCTCTAGAAGAGTTACAACACAGAATAACAGGGTTGGAAGAGAACTTGGAGGTCTTCTAGTCCAACCCCCTACTTGAGCAAAAGACCCTATACCATCTCAGTCAAATGGCTGTCCAAACTTTTCTTAAAAGCTTCCAGTAATAAAGAACCCATAACTTCTGGAGACAAGTCATTCCACTGGTTAATTGTTCTCATGGTTAGTAAGTTTATCCTTAGTTCTAGGTTGCATATCATTTTAATGATTTACCCATTGTTTCTTGTCTTGCCCTTAGATACGTTGGAGAACAGGTCAACCCTCCTTTTCTTTGTGACAGCCCCTCATAACAGCTTTTGACTGGTTCCTCAATCTTCAAATATTTATCATTCAATCCTTGTTCTCCTTTTGAAAGTTCTGCAAATAAGCATTAAGTTTGCTTGCATGCATGTGAGCATTCATACATCTGTATACATATGAATCCCAAGTATTGTACAGCAACATTGCTATTATTACTTTTACTACTATTGCTTAGTAATGCTAATAGTATTTATTACTGGACTTCATTCTCATATAAATATGGACCAAGTATTTTTCAGAAATGTAATCCAGGAATTAAAAAGTCCTCTCTAATGAGAAAGGATAATACTGTTGGAAAACATTTTCTGCTTGGCATAGCATTAAATGATAGACTGAACTTGAATGCTCTCTTCCTGTCCCAAAGCTAACTCCTGAATCTTGTTGGATATCAGTAAGAAGTAGACATATTAGAACAGAAACATGCACTACCTAAAGCTATGGAGATATTAACTGAAGGGAAGCTATGCTTATTTGTATTATAGTTAAAGATTTTTTTCCCCAGTATTCTGCCAGATATGTTATATTGCCACTATGGTTATTACCCTGTACAAAACTATTATTTTATAAGCAAATATAATTTGATACAACCAAACACATAGCTCTTCAAGGAAAGTAGTTTCTCACAGGGGTGATTTACTGAAACAGACATTTATTCAATCTGCTTGGTGCTTGAGAAGAAATTTATAACCTGAACTGGCATTTTAGTCTACCCGATGCAGAATATCCACTGGGAAAAGGTGGAATTTCCCAGATGTATTACAAATTTCCCCTGCAATGAAATATATATCTTTGGGAGGCAACCTAGAGAAAATTACAGTTTACAAACGCTCTTATTTTTTTTAATAAAACTGAGGCTGAGGATTTTTTTTAAATAAAACTGAGTTTAAGGGCAACTCCCAAGAATTCTGGGCTCAAAACTGGTGAAATGAACCTTGAAGATGTTCTTATGCCCATTAGTAACACTCCAAGCTCAGGACTATATAGCTAGACGAAAAGAAGCTCCCGAGTATTCTCAATGAAACAGCGTAGATAATATTATCCATGGTTTATCACATACAACACCCTCCTTCCCACTCTTTTCTGTCTTGATTCATTCATATATTTGTTTTTAAATACATATATTTTCTGCTCATGGGGCAGAAGAAAGACCACTAGAAAGCTTAAGAAAACAGAATGATTAATTCTGGCTGTGTTGTGGCTGCTTCCCAATATGCATCTTAACTTGCTGAACAGTAAACAGTTGTTCAATCATTATAACTTAGGCAAATAGAAAAATCATTAGCCTCGCAATACTAAGTCTTAAGATTTTTGGTATAATTGCATGAGTTTTGACAAGAAGAAGAAGAGGAGCAAATGCAGAACCCTTGTATCATGATATCATTATACTAATGATATACTAATGATGTGACTCACACATTTGTATCATTTGTAAAATGATTCACTACATAATTATATAAATGCAATGAAGACATAATGCATGTCTCATCATATTGACATCATCATGGGTGCTGCTGAACAACAGTTTCTTAATTAAAGCATTTCTATGTATCTTTTTAAGCATTCCTTGCATCTGGGTGTGTAAATTGTGTTGTCATCTATTTATGTTATTAACTTTACTAGGAAGAAGCTGTCTAACAGCAAGTGAGACCTCTGATCCACTTAGGTCAATAATGGCTGCACTGACCGCTAGAGCCCTTTTCTCATCCTGCATCTGGAGATACCATGGACTAAAGCTTGGATCTTCTGCATGGGAAGTTGTGTGACTTTGTAACTATGGTCCAACCATTATTGATTCCACCAGTGACTACCAGCTGTGTGGACACCAGGTATTCTTCGACTGAACAGGTTTGGTAAAAGCAGACATGAGGCTGGTTTGCAGTGAAGTCTGAGTAAGAGAAATCAGGATACAGTGTTGAAGAAAGAGATATGAGAGATAGCAGACTATCTTAACACATACATACAATCTCATCTCAACACCAGGGGTGAAATCCAGCAGGTTCTGACAGGTTCTGAAGAACCGCTGGCGGAAATTTTGAGCAGTTCGGAGAACTAGTAACGGAAATTTTGAGTAGTTCGGAGAACCGGCAAATACCACCTCTGGCTGGCCCCAGAGTGGGGTGGGAATGGAGATTTTGCAGTATTCTTCCCCTGGAGTGGGGAGGGAATGGGGATTTTGCAATATCCTTCCCCTGCCATGCCCACCAAGCCACGCCCACAGAACCGGTAAAAAAAAATTCACCACTGCTCAACACATATGTAAAACACAATCTTAACACAATAGTAAAATTCAGAACACAGTCAAAATTATTATTTAGTTGGAGGAACAGAAGCCACAATACTGTTTATAAAATAAAAGTTCCTACTATTTCTCCTATGGCAAAAGATGAGAGCTAATCCTCAGATGTGAAGGAAAACAGCAAATCCACATAATGTTAATTATAGATGATATTTGTTCAAGTGATATATTTGAGTCTAACCAGAAAAACCACCAAGCAGAATTAGAGACACCACACTGAAGGTTATAAAATCTAACCCTAAAGTAAGCACTTTCGTAATTCAATGGTGGCAACATCTACCATGTTCCCCCGAAAATAAGACCCTGTCTTATTTTTTTTTGAACTGTGAAATAAGCGCTTGGCCTTATTTTGGGGGAGGTCTTATTATTTTGGGGCGCATGGAACAAGATGGGGCTCCTCTTGCCATCTTACCTGATTTCCAGCTCTGCATTTAAATATTTTCAGGGAGGGCTTATTTTCAGGGGGAGGCTTATTTTAGCACATACACTTAAAAGCCCAGTTGGGCTTATTATCAGGGGATGTCTTATTTTCAGGGGAACAGGGTAGAAAAAGAACAAAACTGAGCAGATAATAAACTCTATAGTCCCATGCTGACCATCTTAGTTTTTTAGACATTTATCCTGGTGCAACAGTGCATTGCAATTTCCATTCAGTTCAATGGAGGGTGGCAGAACCAAAGTTCAGACAAGTTTTTCTCTTTCCTTCCTTCTTTCCCAATATTATGGCCTTTTCAAGGGACCATTGTCTTTGTATCGTGTGTCCAAAACATGCAAGTTTGAACTTTGTGAGCCTGGCAAGAACTCTAGATTGATTTATTATATTTGTTTGTATGTTTGTTTGTCTCGCTGGTATTCTTAAGAGTTTCCTCCAACACTAACATTATAAAGCATCAATATTTTTTGTTTGTGTAGGTTTCTTCAAAGCCCAATTTTCTTTACCATACAGTGTGAAAGGAAAAACCATTGTTTGCATCATTCTAATATTTGTAGATATAGATTCATCTTGACATCTGACTCTCTTTTCCAAGGTCTTCATTGCTACCCTACAAGAAAATATCCGCTTAAAATGTCAAATGTGGCATTTTCCTAGAAAATCTAATCTGTCTAAAAAATAAAATGACATCAGTTTGCATAACAATGTAGAGAAACAAACATCTACATTTGGCACAGAAGGTTTTTTAGGGAAACAAATGCAATATAGGAAGAAAAGAATACTCCTACATACCAATGTTTAACACTTCCTTTCTTTGTGGGGACCATGGAATTGGCTACAGCAGAGAGAAAAAATTACTCAGACTTGTAGTGTTCTGATGAGGGTAATCTGAACATTTTGTGTTTTTTTTTCCTCATTGGTTTAATCTATAACCTACCTGTTAGCCAAGCAGAGAAGTAGCAATATCAAACTGATAACTAACATACTTTTGCTTTGGAAGTGTTACAATACCCAGAAATCTTAGATTTAGTGCTGCAGCCCCCAATCTTTTGGGCACCAGGGAGAAAGGTTCTCTCATGGACAGGAGGGGTCCTGGTTTTGTGTTTTGCTGCCTGCATCCCGTGAATGGAGCTTCACTTGTTTGCGTGGCCCAGTTTCTGGCATGCTGCACCCCAGTACTGGTGGACGGACTGAGGGTTGGGGACCCCTGATTTAGTGAATCTGAAGTTCCTCTGATCTTTCTCTGATCTTGTGGAGCATGGATGGGTTCTACTTACCTTTACTACCGGTTCATAATGGGGCCACGCTCTTCTGCGCATGTGCACTAGCTTCTGCACATGCACAGAAGCATTTTGATGATGTCGAGGTCGGTGGGCAGAGCTTCCCGCCAGTTTTACTACCGGTTCTATAGAACCAGGGGCAACCCATCACTGTTGTGGAGGTAAACGATCACCAAGACAATTGTGAAACCATTGTTAAATATAGAATAGCTGTAGTGAACTTTTTTGAGGGGTTATCTATATCTACCAAAATGTAGCCTGTAACCTGCTATAAATATCTCCCACATCAGAATGTATCCTGAAGAGGGAAGGGAAGAAGTGCTACATTCAGCTGTCCTAATATTTCAGAATACATGCTTTCTATGATCACCCAGCAGGTGGACTGTGTTGGCAACACTTGGACATTAATCACCTATCAAAGTGGTAGGGAATCTTGAATAATCTGGATGTCTTCCAGTAGTAAATATTTTGTTTTAATGAAAGAGCTCATCGACACCATTAGATTAGTGTAAAAAAAAATTGCATTCTTAGAATAACATTTAACAAGTGCTACAATATTTTATTTGGAAGCTAAATTTGTTATTGAATATAATTTTAATATACAGTTTTTCAGAAATGAATATTTAGACTTCAAGAATTTGTAATAGAGAATTTCCACCCCACCAAACAGCCTCATTTATTTGAACACCGCTAGAGACAAAAATCCTTTTTGACAGAGAGACAGGATTTTGATTCCCAAGGCTCAGACACACTCAGAAAAGAACAGTAGTTAGATGCTGGTTCTCTTCAGCATCTTTATATTTCTCCATAAGTGTTGTTTTCAATATCTGGTTACCATTGCTGTTTCAGTTTCCAGTTTACACATATTTTACAAGGCAGGCTTTAAATTTAAACACTTGAACACAGAGCATAGTTCAAACTTTAAAATATGAACATTTGCTTTTAACATATATACATACATATATTTCAAGCTTGTTCTGACTGGCTTGTTTAGTTCCTGTAGTGTCTAGTATATCCAGACCAATTCTTTGAATACAGCTCTTCTGCCTGGAACCCACACTTTATTTTGAACAGTAACATGATTGAACGGGTTCACAGATATTTTACGAGAAGAGTACTCCATTCTTCTACTCACAATAGAATTCCCTATGCCACCAGGCTTAAAATTTTAGGCTTGGACAATCTGGAATTGCACCACCTGTGGTTCGATTTAAGCATAGTACACAAAATTGTCTGCTATAACATCTTTCTTGTCAATGACTTCTTCAGTTTTAACCACAATAGTACACGGGCAAACAATCGATACAAAATCAAGGTAAACTGCTTCAAACTCAATTGCAGGAAATATGATTTTAGCAACAGAGTGGTCAATGCCTGGAATTCTCTACCCAACTCCATTATTACAGCCTCAAACCCTCACAGTTTCAAGTTCAAACTGTTTACCGTGGACCTCATTCCCTTCTTAAGAGGTCTGTAAAGGGGGCGTGCATAAGCGCACCAGCGTGCCTACCGTCCCTGTCTTACTGTCCCCATTAAATTATTGAAGATGACAGTAACTACAACAAGTTCACAGGTGTGATTTGAGCATCTGCTCACTCAAGTACTTTTACACTATGGTTTTAATGAGAGAACAAGGTTGCCATATTAGCCATTATAAGACTGAGCAAAGA
Source organism: Pituophis catenifer annectens (assembly GCF_029215685.1). Classification (NCBI taxonomy): domain Eukaryota; kingdom Metazoa; phylum Chordata; class Lepidosauria; order Squamata; family Colubridae; genus Pituophis; species Pituophis catenifer. The sequence goes on from NW_027256886.1 coordinate 24,001,613, forward strand.
AATGGCTTAAAAAGATGGAGAAATAACTGAAAGAAAATATGTACCAAATGCTATAATAACACAATCCAGTAATTCAATGGAATTTACTCAAGAATTATTCTGTCAGTTTTCTGTCACATTGACTAATTTACTTACATTTTTTTTTTTTTTAATTTGATTTATATGCCGCCCTTCTCTGGAGACTCAGGGCGGCTTACAATGCTTTAAGCAATAGCCTTCATTCTTTTGTATATTTTATACAAAGTCAGCTTATTGCCCCCACAAACTGGGTCCTCATTTCACCTACCTTAGAAAGGATGGAAGGCTGAGTCAACCTTGAGCCTTGGAGAGATTCGAACCAGCAGAAATTGCAGGCAGCTGTGTTAATAACAGGGTGCACTAAACCCTTGTACTATCAAGGCTCTTTATATTTATATTCCAACCAGATCTAAGGCATCTTGCTTTACCCATGAAGCACAAGCTTCTTGATTTTTGATTTGGAAAGGAGCTTGCTTCACCTTAAGACTATTTATAGGACATGAATCCTAAGGCCAGTACAGAAATCTAAAATTCTCTGCTTCCTACTGATTTACCATTGTTAATCAATAAACGACATTTTGAGAGAAGCAATACTGTATGAAGAGTGTATCAAGCTTAAGAGAAATAGAAGTCTGCATTTTATGGTGGTTTTTTTTAACTTTTTGATTTATTTTGCCAATATCACTTTCTATTAGCGAAGTTATCTGTTTACAGGTCTTCTGAAGGAATCAAGCCCATATAAATAAATACTGTCTCCCCTACCTTCTTTCCATGCAAAACAGATTTCTCTATTGGGGAAGAAAGAAAGGATGTGTTTGTTTCTCTGTCTGACCATCCCTCCTTCCCTCCCTCCCTCCCTCTCTCCATCTATCCAGGGACAATATTTATGAAAATTCCACTGAACTTCGGTTTTACCTCAGCTAAGGAAATAGTCAAATAAATGCAGTGGTTTTGTGGATGATGAGATAAAGTTTCTCCTTTGGGATCTTTTTCTTTTCCAAGGGAGAAAATACAAGTACAGGAAAATAATATTCAGCATAGAGACAAGAAGATATTCAATTTCATGAGGGAAGCATAGCTTCTAGAGAACAATGATAATGAAAAACAGATTAAAGTTTTATTAATATTAATATGAATGTTGTACTGATTATTACTTTTGTACAACTGGGTCCAAATTAACTTTGGAACTTTGGAGAGTTTGACTTATAAGTTACCTGCATTAGATTCAGCAACTGTTTCAGCAATCCACCTAAACTAGTCTGGAATACGGCTAGATCTAATGCATATAGGTGGTCCTCGATTTACAACCATTAATTTAGTGACCGTTCAAAGTTACAACCACACTGATTATGACTGTTTTTCACATTTATGAACATTGCAGCATCTCCCTGGCCATATGATCAAAATTGGGCACTTGGCAACTGGCATGTATTTATGACAGTTGCAGTGTCTTGGGATCATGTGGTCACCATCCAGATTTGCTTAACAACCTCATGGCTTATGTAACAATTGGAATGATTAATGGGGGTGGGGGTGATTTTATTATATTTATTATATGATTCTCCTTTTTTTTAGTTTTATTGTTTTTATATAAGGCTTTGTATTCTGTAAGCCGCCTTGAGTCACCATGTGCAAATAGGCAGCAATATAAATTCCCTAAATAAATAAGTAAACATCTGTCTTGCTTAGCAATGGAAATTTGAGCTCAGTGATGATCACAAGTCAAGGACTACCTGTATTCTTATTTAGAACCCCAACTTCAGTGGCTAAAAGATGGCGGATGCACCAAAGAAGTAAAAATACATCCACACCAGACCTGGGTGTCAGCAGGTTCTGACCAGGTTCTGGAGAACTGGTAACAGAAATTTGGAGGAGTTTGGAGAACCGGTAAATATCACCTCTGACTGGCCCTGCCTCCATCTATTCTCTGCATCCCGAGTCCCAGCTGATCGGGAGGAAATGAGGATTTTGCAGTAACCTTCCCCTGGACTGGGGAGAAAATGGAAATTTTACAGTATCCTTCCACTGTTACACCCACCAAGCCACGCCCACCAAGGCATGCCATGCCCAGCAAGCCACGCCCACAGAACCGGTAGTAAAAAAATTTGAATCCCACCACTGATCCATACATGTAGGGCATCCCCCAAATCATATACCAAGCAACCATTTGAACTTGATCAGTGAGGGTCCTAGACTATCTGCCAGAAACTGGACCCTAGATTATTTATTCCATAACCCAACACCAGCTTTGATTACTGGCATCCCAGGTAATCACTTGTTACTAATCACCTGTGTTACCCTGACTTTAGCCTGACACCAAGTATGGAAGGTTAGCTACAGCGCTGAAATCTATTTACAACAGGAGAGCTTTCCAACTAAGTCTCCCCTGAAGCCAGGAAGTGCCATCCTTTCCTAAGATCCTGCCCAAAGAGCTAATTATCAGTTTTAAAAAGTGATGAGAAGATTCAGTGTTTGCTAAATGAAAAGACTACATATTTCCCTGAGCTGTCTGACATCACACTGTAATTATGGATTCATATCCCATCCTGTAGAAAACCAGCACCTGGGCGGAGGGGAAGTCCTAGTCTACCTAATTATCTACAGAATAAAAAGCGGATTCTTTTTTGGGAAAGTAGAAGAATCATTTCATTATGCAAAATTCAGATGTTTCTGCTGGGTTTTTTTTTTAAAGAATAACATAAAAGGGATAAAATATAGATAGATGACCCCCTGTTGGTGCACATAATTAGCTATAGTTTAAATTAACCAACAGCTTCTGTCTCTTTTGTTAATTATAAATGGAAATCTGTTTATATGGAAATGTAGAGGGCAATCCAATGCTCCAATGCGCTAGGGGTGGGATCCTACCGGTTTAGCAACTGGTTCGCTGAGCGCGTGAGTGTGTGCAATTTGCAGAACATTGAACTGAGACCAATGAAAACAGCTGAGGAGCGGCAATTCACTCTGCCACCTCCAATCAGCTGGGATTCAGAAGCAGAAATACTGTATAGGTAAGTATAACTCAAAGGTAGGCAGGCGGGCCCACTTGAAAAAAACAGAGAATCGGTTCACTCATGGCTGAAAGTCGGACCTAATGGTTTGCACGAACCGGTCTGAACAGGTAGAATCCCACCACTGGGAAGCACCCAATAATTCCGAATCTCCTGCTGATATCAGAACAGAAGCAGGAAATGTGAATACCCAAGTGAGTGTTCAGATAGATATATACATGTGGTTCTTGACTTACATCATTTATTTCTCACAATGGCACTGAAAACAGGGATTTATGATCAATCCTTGCACTGTCAACCATTGCAGCATCTCCATGGTCACATGATCAAAATTCAGGCACTTGGCAACTGGCATGTATTTACGATGGTTGCGGCATCTGGCATCTTGTGATCGCCACGTGCAACCTTTCAAGCCAGCTTCCAACAAGAAAAGGCAATGGGAGAATCTGGGTTCATTTAATGACCACACAATTCATTTAACAACTGCAGTGGTTCACTTAATAACCTTGGCAAAAAAGATAATAAAACTGGGTGCAATTCACTTAACAACCACCTTGCTTAACAACTGAAATTCTGGTCCTGATTGTGGTCGTAAATCAAGGACTACCTCTACATATATACAGAGATGGACTTTTTCTCATACTGTTCTAAGTAAATGTGCAAATGATTGGGGACCTGGTAGAAGGTTGAGCTTATAATGAATTGTGTTGTTTGCTAGAATTTCTTGTAGGGCTTTTTCAAGGTTAGAAGATATGACATCAAGAAAATTGACAGGCACCTTTAAGGGACAAGACAATCTGATGGTTTCTTCATCTCTAACTTTGGAAGGAAGAGAGCAAAGACTTCTGTGCCCCTTAGTAAGCTGCTGCTCCAGAGGTCATGGGATTGCCTTTCAAATAGAAATAAACTGTATTTAGAAGTTGAATCAAACAGAGTTGTATTTTCATAATATGCTAAGCATATTATGGGAAGAGGTTAGGTTGGCCATGTAGCAAATTGTGCAGATCCAACCCATTTGACTTGTTCAATGTATTTACAAACCTGAAAGTGAATTTACTAGCTTTAATACATTGTGCAATGCAGCTACCAACATTTCACTATAGTGAGGAAGAGAAATCCAATTGTTCTGAGTGTGCACACAAAATCTGCTGTCAGGAGCCATTAATTATGCATGTTTCTAAACTTTCCAATGTTGTTTTCGTAACCTACTTTTTTCCCCACTGGGAGTCAGAAAGTCTAATCTGAAGGAGAAAGATGGAGCGATTCCATTGTTAAGGTGAGTAGCACTGTGCTAAAAATGTTTTTGGCATGTTTTCCACAATTCTCTTTCAATTCATTTGAAAGGAAATAACTAGGAGGCTTTTCTTCCCAAAGGCAAAAATACCTCTAAAAATCCTCATGTCTGGAGACAGGATTCTTACCTTATTTAACCATCTTTAAGCCTCCCTGACTTTTCATGCACCGAATAATGTGGCTTTTTCAGAAGAGGGAGCATGTTGAGACTCTAGAAAAAGTGCAGAGGAGAGCAACCAGGATGATTAGGGGACTGGAAACTAAAACATTTGGAGAACGGTTACAGGAACTGGGCATGGCTAGTCTAGTGAAGAGAAGGACCAGGGGAGACATGATAGCAGTGTTCCAATATTTGAGGAGCTGCCACAGAAAGGAGGGGGTCAAGCGATTTTCCAAAGCACCTGAAGGCCAGACAAGGAATAATGGATGGAAACTGACCAAGGAGAGTCAACCTAGAAAGGAGGAGGAACTTTCTGACAGCTAGAACAATCAACCAATGGAACAGACTGCCTTCGGAAGTTGTGGGAACTTCATCACTTGAGACTTTCAAGAAAAGATTGGACTGCCATTTGTCAGAAATGGTGTAGGGTCTCTTGCTTGAGTGGGGGGTTGGACTAGATGACCTATAAGGTCCCTTCCAACTCTGTTAACCTGTCTAATCTGACAGGCTAGAAAGTAGTTGGTGAGAGACAAATCTTTGAAACCAAGTTAGGGCAGAACCACATTTTCAGCTCCTTCCTCCAACTGTAGCACATTGCAAATGCATCCCACACCTGAATTATCTTAAGATACTCAAAGTTGATGGTCTCCAGCACTTTGTTACCTCCCAGTAGTATCCCCAACTCCAATTAGTTGCTGTGCACAGCACATCCTCTTCTTCCAGTGGCTACTTTTTAAAAAGCAATTTTCTACTTAATGCAATGACTTAATGCATTAAGTCAATGAACTAATCAAGAAGCTCATATTCCATTCAACCTCACATCTTCTTGTGGAGACCTTTTAGTTTCTGCCCAGGTTGAAGAAAGTGTGTTTCCTTTGATTTCCTTTCCCAGAATAGGGCTAAGCCTCCTTCCCCCTTCCCTTTATTTATTTACTTTCTAAACACCTATGAGTTGCAACATAGGAACATTGCTACTTTTTCTCTATGAATTCTTCCTTAATTTCTTTACAGAGCTTTCATAGATCTAAAGGAATGAAAGAATGATCTGTAATGGTGATGATATGTTATTCAATCATCTATCTGTCTGTCTGTCCATTATCTATCTATCTATCTATCTATCTATCTATCTATCTATTTATCAATCATTGTCTGTCTGTCTGTCTGTCTGTCTGTCTGTCTGTCTGTCTGTAGGTCATGAACATACCTAACATTCCTGCCTCCTATTTTTATAATAGTGTAGTTATAAAGGAACCATCAGAGGAAAAAAGAGTTCATTAGTGTTAAAGAAATGGGGGAGACACGTGTGTTGAAGTGGGTGCAAACATGGAAAAACAAATGAAAGCCATAGAGGCTATTGAGAAAGGAATAATCCTTAAAGGGAAAGGCAAGCAATGATAGACCAATCCACACAAAAGCCAACCAGCCAACCATTGCTTACCCTGCATAGATGGAAAGGGCAAAAAGCAGGGAAAGATCAATCAGATTTTGCAGGAGTCATAATCCAGACTTCTGGAGCATCAGTTTATTTGACCAGTTTATTGCAATCTGGTTTGGAATGTTCAAAGCTGGCTTAAATAACAGACAAAAGTTGTAAAATCATCCAAAATGATGAAGGAACTGGAACAGCTCCCATATGAGGAAAGATTGCAGTAATTGGGGTTCTTCACCTTAGATCAAAGGAGTACAAGAGGAGGGGAGACAAGATAAAAGTATATAAAACCACACATGACACAGATAAGAGAGAAAAAGTTATCTACCTCTCTCACAGTGTTATGACTTGGGGTCATGCACTGAAACTAAATGCACAGAAATCAAGGACTGATGGAAGAAAATGCTTTTTAGTCAGCAAACTGAAGAATTTGCTGCTGGCATTTGTGGCAACTGGAGCCAATTAGAGTAGTTTAAAGGAGAACAGGACAGTTTGACAGAGGACCAGGTTCTCAAAGACTACCGATATTGAGGACTGCTTTGTACCCCCAAATTTCTAGGAAGCATCCTTTCAGACTGGCTGATGGGAAGTAACGATGGATGGGGCTATTTCCCTCCCTTGTGAATCTAGCTAGCTTGTGATCTAAATACAACAAGCTGCTAGTTGCAAGATGCAAAATGTTATACTAAATGGGGCTCTGGCCTGATCTAACTGAGTTTTTCCCCCTGTTCCTTCGTAATCTATCTCAGTTCTATGTTAGGGCTCGCAATACAGTTTCATAAATTTTTGATCAACACTACAGGAAATCATCAATTTTCAGCAATTGTTCCATTTCAGTGGTTCGATCAAAAAGGGCTGTAGAGAGTTGCATTGTATCTGTTCTGCATGGAAGATCACAGGAATCTCACACAAAGTTTTGGGGGTGGGATAAAAAGTGAATACCCAGTTAAAGATATGTCTATGACAGTGGATAATTAACATTATCCACAGGGAATACCTGCCTACTTCCTATCAATTTCCCGTTTTCTATTCAAACCGTTCTAGTTTCTTTCATTCTAAATGATCTTTCTCCTCCTTCCTTTCCTGTTTGCTGTATTATGGGGCTTGAGATATGTGACACACATTGCTTAGTCTTTCTCTGCAAGTGTTTGAGTGCCAGGCAGTCACAAAGGTAATGGCCACCTTTTGGTATGTCAATCTTTGACAACTAAAATGAGGACCTGACACAACCGCTGAGCAGATGGTGCCAAATCTGCTTTCTTTCTCCTGCGCTGGAGGTGAATTACCTCGAAAGGAACAATTCCACATCCAATTATGAGCCCCCAGAGGTATGTGTGTCAAACTTGTTAACTGCTTCACTGCATTTCCTGGCTCTAAGAGGTCTTAGACTGCAGGTACTGAGTCAAAGTCAAGTGTCATTATATGTCTGCTGGAAAATCCAATTATCCAGGTTTATTTTTGTACCTTTTGATTTTCTAATAAAGTCATTTTGAGGCAACATGAAGAATTTACACTCAGGGCCCAGAGTCCCGTTTTTATAACCTACAGAACACCCGCTGATTATCATTGCTGATTATACAGTTCCCTCCCACTCTTGAAGCAAAGAAAATACTTTAAAACTATAGTGAAAGCTTTAAAAGGGGGACTTCATTGTAAAGATCACTTTAACACTTCCGCTGCTGTTCCCCAAGGAGTCCTGCATGAATAAGTGATAATTATCATGTACCTTGAGTGTCACCCTCATCAATGTTCAGTGGTGTCTTGGGCACCAAAGATTGCTTCCCCATTTCAACAGGTTGTCCACCCCATTTCCCTTGTCTTTGGAATAGTTCTTTGGCTGTTCTAGATAAATGTTCAGGGAAGAAAATAGTAAGTGAGCACCTGTCTACCCTAGACAAGTTCAAATCACCAGGACCAGATGGATTACATCCCAAGGTTCTGAAGGAACTGGCAGATGTGATCTCAGTACTACTGAACTACATCTTTCAAAGATCCTGGAGCACAGGGGAACTGCCAGACGACTGGAAAAGAGCTGATGTAGTTCCCATCTTCAAAAAAGGGGTAAAAATAGGTCCAGGAAACTACAGACCCATCAGCCTGACCTTAATACCAGGGAAGATTCTGGAAAAGATAATCAAGCAACGAATCAGCGAACACCTAGAAGCAAACCTAGAAGCAAACAATAACCAAAAGCCAACATGGGTTTGTCAAAAACAGATCATGCCAGACTAATCTTATTGCATTCTTTGACAAAGTGACAAAATTAGTGGACCAGAGGAATGCTGCTGATATAATTTACTTGGACTTGAGTAAGGCATTTGACAAAGTAGATCATAACCTACTATTTAATAAAATAGAAAAATGTGGGTTAGACAGCATCACTACCAGATGGATTCATAACTGGCTGACCAACTGCACTCAATGTGAGGTCCTCAATGGAACTGCATCTACATGGAGGGAGGCATGCAGTGGGGTACCACAGGGCACTGTTTTAGGCCCAGTACTCTTCAACTTATTCTTCAATGATTTGGATGAGGGGATAGATGGGGAACTCATCAAATTTGCAGATGACACTAAGCTAGCAGGAATAACCAACACTCTGGAAGATAGGCATAAGATACAGGAGGCTCTTGACAGACTTGAACATTGGGCGCTATCTAACAAAATGAAATTCAATGGTGAAAAAAGTAAGGTTCTACATTTAGGCAAGAAAAACAAAATGCACAGGTACAGTATATGTGGCACTTTGCTCAATAGTGGTGACTGTGAGAGGGATCTTGGAGTCCTAGTGGACAATCACTTAAATATGAGTCAGCAGTGTGCTGCAGTTGCCAAAAAAACCAACAGTTCTAAGCTGCATCAACAGAGGGATGGAATCAAGATCGCGTGAAGTATTAATACCACTTTATAATGCCTTGGTAAGGCCACACTAGGAATATTGCATCCAATTTTGGTCACCACTATGCAAAAAAGATTTTGAGACTCTAGAAGGAATACAGAGAAGAGCAACAAAAATGATTAGGAGACTTGAGGATAAAATATATAAAGAATGGCTGCTGGAACTGGATATGTCTAGTTTTAAGAAAAGAAGACTAGGGGTGACATGATAGCAGTGTTCCCATATCTCAGGGGTTGCCACAAAGAAGAGGGAGTCATACTATTATCCAAAGCACCTGAGACTAGGACAAGAAGCAATGGATGAAAACTAATCTAGGAGAGAAGCAATTTAGAACTAAGGAGAAATTTCCTGACAGTTAGAACAATTAATCAGTGGAACAAATTGTCTCCAGAAATTGTATTTGCTCCAACATTGGAAGCTTTTAAGAATAGATTGGATAACCATTTGTCTGAAGTGGTGTAGGATTTCCTGCCTAAGCAGGGGATTGGACTAGAAGACCTCCAAGGTCCCTTCCAACTTTGTTATTCTGTTCTGTTGTTTTTTTTTCAATCTGATGCAGGGGTGAAATGCTACCAGTTCGCACCAGTTTGGGTGAACCGGTAGTGGTGGCAGGTGGTTCGGCGAATTGGTAACGGTGGCAGGGCAAGGTTCTGCCCACCCGCCCGGACGTCATTACTTCCTGGTTTTAACCAGGAAGTAACCTGTTTTTGATTTCTGCACATGCGCAGAAGGTCTAAAATTGCACGATGCACGCACACACACTTCCAAACCGGTAGGGAAGGTAAGTAGATTTCACCTTTGATCTGAGGTACGGGTGCCTCTATTCTTGCTATGTCTTTAATGTATTTTTTATTTACTGTTCCTTGAAAATCTCAATGAATAAATGTATGTGATTCAATTCAAACATATGCAGTTCAACAATGACTGTCCAGTTTTAAGATGACAAATTATTTTTTCATAGGCCTTAGAGCTATGTAAAAGTAATCTCTTGAAAGTTCTCCAAGACTAATTTTATTACATTCTTCAGATAAAATCTTATCCTTTGGTTATTAATTGCATACCATTGTTCTGACAGCCCGAGGTAGTTTTTATATTGAGCTGTTTGATACCTATTCCTATTGTGAACAGGTGTTTTCTTTCTATTGTTTTATAATTAGTTTTTAACATTTGGAATGAACCACCCTTTGAGGGGTATAATATAATCTTAAATTGTAGTGTATTTAAATTATACTATATGAAATACAATTTGGATTATAACTTCATATAATTTGTGCCTATTTGTATACCATCCAGCAATGGAGATGGGCTGTGTCAGGGTGGCAATTAATCCCATTCTGCTTTTGGGTAATTGCACCTTGATTAGAGAATGGATCGTGAGCTCTGAGCAAATGGGAGCAATGACTCCCCGCTGGGATACAGATCATCTTAAACAGCCTAGTGCACCACATACATCTTTCTCTCACTAAGGGAGAACTGGACATTACTTGTGGATGTATGCAAGGAATACAAAGCTGATAATCTGTGATTGTATTCCAACTCATTTCTAGTAGTGCATCTGTGATTGAGCAGCAGTACTAGGGAGTCTTGAAAAAGATGTCCCTTCAGAATAACAGAGTTGGAAGGGACCTTTGCGAACTGGTAGTAAAGATAAGAAGAACCACCCCTGGTTGTCACCTTGATTAGTTTTCATTCATTGCTTCTTGTCCTGCCTTCTGGTGCTTTGGAGAGTAGCTTGACTCTGTTTTCTTTGTGGCAGCCCCTGAGATATTGGAACACTGCTATCATGTCAGTGTGGTATAACTCCAGCCCTTTTCAATCACTGGTAGAAATAGGGTTGCCAGGTCTGCTTCCAAAACATAGCAGACAAACCGGGGGTGGGGGGGGTGGGGGTGGGGGGTTTAAGTAGTAAAAAATAAAAAAATATATATAATTAAATTATATATTTTCTTACAAACATTTTAACACGTATTAAAATAATCACTTCAAAATTTTACTTAAAATTCAAAACATCAAATATATTATAATAATATGTAAAATATTAAATTACATTTTAATTTCATCATAAGGCTTTTGAATAAAAAAAATGTCCACTATTTTGTGAAAAAAATAGTGAACATAATGTGAAAAAAGCGGACTGTCCGCTCAAATAGTGGACACCTGGCAACATTAGGTAGAAATATATATATATTTCCTTGGGAAGTTAAATAGGATGCTAAATATTTGCATTCAGACATGCTACTTTGTCACCCTAGTTCTTCTTTTCATTAAACTAGACATACCCAATTCCTACAACAGTTCTTCATATGTGTTTTAACCTCCTTCTCAATACATCTATGCGTTCTATTTTCCTGGTTTTCACCTAACTTTCAGTTATTCCTTTCTTCTCCCCTGCCCGCACCAAACCATCATACACTGCCTGTGACTTGCTCTGCTATTAGCAAAACTGCAGCACCTTCCAGCATTTTTAAACTCACAGAAATGACTAGCTGTAGGCTGAAGAAACAATTATTCCCAACCTTTTGATTCCCCTGAATGCTTCTGGTCCCAAGTCACTACTAGGAGCAGTCTGGCAAAACACACACACACACACACACAGAGAGAGAGAGAGGGGGGGGGGAGGAGGTTTACTGCAGGTTCACTGCGCAGTATACCTGACTTTGTGGAGAAAAATGTGTTCAAGACTATGAAAACCTATAATTACACATGGAGCATATCTCTGGGAGTACAGTATTTCTGCATATGTGCATATGTGTATACATATACACACACATGTACAGATGGCCCTGACAATTCAAGTTCAAAAATCAAACCAATAAAAACTAAGGAATTGCCCTGATCTGACTAGTTGCCTGCTTAATAAGTTTCTTTTTATTCAGTTTTCCAATATCCATAAGTGGATCTTGAAATATATAAGGACTCAATATTTAAAATTAATATGGCTTTTTGACTTTATTGGGGAACAATAGATGAGGAGATAAGGAGCCTTGGCTCCTTATGTTTTAGATACATGTAGATGCTGGGTCTTGTTCAGATGGCTTCCAATCCAGGAAACCTGTGAAGCCAAAGAATTGGCACAAAAAAACCCACTATGGTGCATATCATATATAAATAGTACATCATATGTACTAGAGAATTTTCAAGGCAATAAACAATACATTAGTGACATTAGAAAGAAGGAAGTGTGGGGTTATATCAAATGACCTACTTTTCAGATCACTCTTCTACCTGGAAGTATTTTAGCTAAATATCTATTCTGATTTAATAATAGAGGGCGAGGTGCTGCCATCAACAAAAATTTGAGTAGCACAGTATGCAGGCAAACATATCTTGGGGTATGGTTTACCCATTATATTGTATATAGTGTTACGAAAAAAAAAGCGATTAACTCTTTGGATACAAACATGGATTTTAACAAGTTTACTTCTTCTTTTCTTTGGGTTCTTATTTTGAAGAACCATAAATAGGTTTAAATTTTGCCATAGCAGTCCAAATTTCTTAAATCAACGAATTACATGAATACATTATTTTCTTCTTGATAAACAGTTTTCTCTCTTCCTTACTCAAATAATGGATTTCTGATTCTCATCATATTCCAATACTGACATCTGCTGGACCAGTGTGTTGCATCAAGTCACTCTTCAATGTAGTGTGAATGGGCTTATGTTTTAAGGCAATCTGGGTGTCAGTGTGTGTGTGTGTGTGTGTGTGTTTGTGTGTGTGTGTAATACAGGAAGGAAAAAAAGGAACTATTGTACCTTGTTTCATTTTTTAAGAAAGCACTAACTTTGACTACATGATTCTTTTTTTTTTTATAAGTGTTGTGGTACTCTAGATACAGATGTATAAAATCAAAGGATAATATGGATTGTACAAGTAAGGGAAGAAAGTAGAAGAAAAAGATTCTCAGGGATGATGGAAGAAGCTGGCTGACATAGTCTGGGCTTCAAATATAAGCAGGCCTAGTTAAGAAGTGGATGAGAGATGAGGGCTATAGACTAGAAAGTAAGAAACTTTCTATCTCTTGCTACTCATCTGAGTAGCAACAGCAAACAATTTCAGTACTGTTGCTCCCAAACAATTATAAGATTTAATATAATCTTTAAATCTATAAGTTTTATAATCACCAGAAATTTAACTGAAACAGAAATCATGACTGTCTGGTGGATATTCATGGAATGAATACTGAGAAGATGTCTGTTTTAAATTTCAATTTTATACAGTATCTATCCAGTAAAGAGCAAAACTAGGATTGTTGTATGCAATACAGGTAGTCCTTGACTTACAAAAGTTTAGTTTAGTGATGGTTCAAAGTTACATCGGCAATGAAAAAAGTGACTTGTGAACATTTTTCACACTGACCATTACAGCATCCCCATGGTCACATGATTTACACGATGATTGACAACTGACTCACATTTATGATGGTTGCAGTAGCCTGGGGGTGTTGGTCATGCAGTCCCCTTTTGTGAACTTTTGACAACAAAGTCAATGAGGAAACCAGATTCACTTAACAACTGTGTTACTATTTGAAGAACTGCAGTGATTCACTTAACAAATGTGGTGAGAAAAGTCATAAAATGGCTTTTCTCACTTAACAAATTTTTCACTTAACAACATAAATTTTGGGTTCAATTGTGGTCGTAAGTTGAGGACTACCTGTAAATTGTTTCCTATGTCTATCACTTTGTGTACTTTTGTTCCAGTTGGGAAATTTCTATTGTAATGAAAAACCAAATCAAACTAATTAAAAAAAAAGGGGGGAGATTAGCTGGAAAGAGTTCTATTGTAATTTTTCTTGATGTACCTGTTTACCAGTAGTTATTTTAATATTTCTTTTTGTAGTGGGAGAGAAGGGAATAAAAGGAGGAGGTTTTGGTGGGAAGGAGAGGTGGGGAGTGCGAGAGGAGGAAGGAAGGGTTTTTCTGTGGAAAAAGTCGGAAGGTAAGGCTAGGAAGGGATGCCTGGCAAAAAGGAGGCCTGAGATGATAGGAAAAGAGGCATGGAGAAATGAAGAAAGAGGCCTGAGAGGGTAGGAAAAGAAGCCTAGGGGGAAAACGGAGAAAGAGGCCTGGGGAAAAGGAGAGGGCGTGAAGGCAACAGGGAGGATAGAAGAGGCTTCTGCAGGGCTAGCCTGAGGGGAAGAGGGGGATAGGAGAGGAGAGGCTTCTGTGGGGCAAGCACAGGAATCCACGTAGGAGCAGAGGAAGTAGGAGAGCCTAGCAGGCAGTTCAAGAGACAGAGAGAAAAGAGAGAGAGAGAAAGGAAGAAGGGCCGAGCAGCCACCTGAATATACCATCTCATCACATGACCTGCCTGCTGGGCAAAGACTGACCATCACCTTACCACGTGTCCTGCCTGCTGAGAGGAGACTGACCACCACATGACTCAGGCCAGTAGAGGTGCCTGAGCAAGGGACCAGTGTGGACCGGTAGCCATACCAAGAGGGCCAGGAGAACCCGGATTCCAGCGTCCCTTAGGGGGTAGCGCTACATTTACATCATTAGATTAGAACATAACAGTAATAGGTAACTTTAAGCTCTTTTCTAAAAATCTGTTAGAACGGATTCTGGGCAATGATAATAGTTGATGACTAAGCTAAACAAAAAAAAATGGCAGTTGTTTTTAAGGAGAAATATTTCTGTTTGTTTATTGCTCTAACGGAACATAATCTTCCATGTGTTTATTCAGACATTATGCTATATTCCTAACAATATAACGCTATGCCCACTAGAGCATGTTTCTCAGTATATTTTGAAGTCCCAATCCTGATATAAATGGATAGTGTTGCAGAAATAAATAGCCCACAATTCTGTTATTTTGGGAACAAAAATAAATTGTTTATAGAGTATTGTTTGTTTATCAGCTGCCTCAATTGCTGAATCAATATATGATGATATACAAAGACAGGAATCCATTTAAAACAGATGTAAACTTAGCCAATACTAAGAAAAATATAAATCACTCACATCAGAAGGGAAACAAAAATGCAAATCAGAAACCCCCAATTAGGGTCTTAGGGCCAATTGAAAAAGCCAAATCTTTAAGGCTTTCTCAAGAATGAGAACCATAGAAACTTCAGGAGAATTCATTCAAAAATATAAGTTGGTTTCATGGCTTGCCATTCTGGTTTTAAAGCCAGATTACTTTTATATTTAAAGGGGACATAAATTATAAAGCTCAATAAAGCTAAACAATTGATTAATACACTATTTGGATATTGTCACACATGGCTCTTAACACAATGAGCTCAATGAAAAATTGACATTTTTTGTTTTATCTTAATTTAGAGTAAAACCTTCAAGCCAGTGTCAACATCTGGTGACTTAATGGGTGCTTCCACCTCGGCAAGGAAGTGATTTGTCGTTTTCTTCAGGATTTTAGTTTTTTAACGGACTTCTCAATCTAGTGGATGAAGAGGAGTAAAACAGAATTAAAATTAAAGATGGAAGTGAAGTCAGGTAATATAGGAAGGATTATTTTAGATCTGTAGGTTAGTGATATATTGAAGATTAGAATTAATACAAATATTAGTATTCCAAAAACATGTGAAAATGACTGCATATTAATAGCATTCTCTTTCCCACTTTATTGATATGAAAAATGGCAGGAGAAACATAAAATTCAAACCAAGTAAGAATGGGATAGCTATTATTTGTGCCTCTTAAAAGAAGAGGAAGCATCAAGAATGAATGTGAATAAATAAAAAAATGAGTAATTAGTCTGAAAATTGAGGTAGTTTAGTACTACAGAAATGACTGCCTTGAGAAACGAATACAGGTAGCCTATAATAATAATAATAAATTTATTATATACAGTATACCCATACAATGAAATTCACTTAACACCCAAAGATACTCACTGGACTGGTAACTCCAATGTAAAGTGTGATGTGTGATGATGCCAACTTACAACAACAGTTCCGCCAGTCCCAGTTGCCATTGTTAGGCAAATCCCAGAGTGCCCTGGGGTCACGTGATTAGCATTTGCAACCTCCAGTAGGCTTCCCATTGACTTTGCTTGTTGAAAGCCAGCTGTAAAGGTTGCAAATGGCGATTAAATGACTGTAGGATACCATGGTGTCATAACAGTGACCCAGATGCCAAGCACTTGAATTATTATCATGTGACTGCAGGGATGGTGCGACAGCTACAATAACCAGGACCCATTGTAAGTACCAGGGGTGAAATCTACTTACCTTCCCAACCCGTTTGGAAGTGCATGCACCGCGCTAGCGTGGACTCTCTGCGCATGCACAAACCCTTCTGCACATGCACAGAGGGTAAAAAACAGGAAGTAACGACGACCAGGTGGGTGGGCGGAGCCTCGCACCACCATCGCTACTGGTTCTCCAAACCACCGGTCACCATCGCCACTGGTTCGGGCGAACTGGGCCGAACCGGGAGCATTTCACCCCTGGTAAGTATTTATTTATTTATTTATTTATTTATTTATTTTATGCAATTTATATGCTGCCCTTCTCCCGAAGGACTCAGGGCGGCTTACAAAGAATAAAATTCAACAATTTAAATTTAAATGTAAATTAAAATCCAGTTAAAATTAATTAAAATTATTACAATGTAAAAGCCCCTAGATGGGTCAGCCCAATTGATGAAAGAGCCATGTCTTCAGTTCGTGGCAGAAGGAGAGGAGGTCAGGGGCTGTCCTAAGCCCGGGGGGGCAAACCATTCCAGAGGGTCAGTGCTCCCACAGAGAACGCTCTCCCCCTGGGGGCCACCAGCCGACATTGTCTAGCCGAAGGCACCCTGAGGAGGCCCGCTCTGTGAGAGCATACAGGACGATGGGAGGATGGCAGAAGATGCTTCTGCAAGTACCCCGGGCCTAAGCCAAGTACCCATTGTTCAGTACCATTGTAACTTTAAATGGTTGCTGGATGAGTGGATATTAAGCAAGAACTATCTGTTTATGACAGATGTGATCACCTTCTATAAAGTTAAGTTGGGGGGGGAGCCAGATTCACTTTGCAATAGTGTTACTAACTTAGCACCTTCAGTGATTAACAAGTCCAGAAGTGTAAGTTTGGGCAAAACTTAAAAACTGTCTCACTTAGCAATGGAAATTTGGGAGTCAATTGTGGTCATAAATTGAGGACTATTTGTATTTACATAATAGTTCACCTGTATCTGCTATGACAATACAGCCACAGGTTAACTCATATACAGGGCTTATAAAGAAGCAGCACATTAATCTTTTCCAGCAAAAGAACCAGAAAGGAGTGGTTTCACTGTTGCTTCTGAGCACTCTCTAAATCTATTGAGGACTCAGTGGAGTTTGAGGTTTCATAGATGGCTAGACAGCAGAACAAATACAACGTTCTATTGAGCAAATAGAACATCTTTTCTTTTACCCAAGAAAAGAATTACCCAAGTATTTATTCTTTCATTCACCAGAAACATGTAACAGGAAGAAATGGAGATGAATCAATGTGGTTTGAAATCTGACATTGGGGGAGTTTCATAACTGTTGAAAACTTTTAAGGCTGCTTAAAACTTGAAGTAGCTGTTTGCATCAAACCCCTTCTCTTTTCCCATCACTTTATCGACAGATGAAGCATCACAGGTATAAAATAACCTATATGTACTAAGACTTCGTTTTCAACTTCAATTGGATGGATAAGTGCATCATCTCTCTCTCTGCGTGTGTGTATGTATGTGTTTGTGTGTGTGTATGATATATGTATAGGGGACACGGAGGCTCAGTGGCTAAGACACTGAGCTTGTCGATCAAAAGGTCGGCAGTTCAGCGGGTCGAATCCCTAGTGCCGCATAATGGGATGAGCTCCCGTTACTTGTCCCAGCTTCTGCCAACCTAGCAGTTTGAAAGCATGTAAAAAATGCAAGTAGAAAAATAGGGACCACCTTTGGTGGGAAGGTAATAGTGCTCTGTGTGCCTTTGGCATTTAGTGATGCTGACCACATGACCACGGAGACACCTTCAGACAGCGCTGGCTCTTCGGCTTTGAAACGGAGATGAGCACCGCCCTCTAGAGTCAGGAACGACTAACACATATGTGCGAGGGGAACCTTTACCTTTACCTTTATGTATCATTGCTCACCTTATGGTTCAAGGGAAACAATTTTTTAATCTATGTACCTCAGATGGGTTAATTTATAGAATATGTCCAAAATCCAGGACCCACAACTCCTGTGGTTTGAAATTTGGCAAAGTTGTGGTCACATGATCATCATTTCCAACACTCTCTGCTACCTCCTACAAGGGAAGTCAATGGGGAAATTGGCAAGAAGTCTGAAGTCACTCCTGCTCCCAGTGTTGTGTTTTTTTTTTTTTTTTTGCTCACTTATGGTCATTATGTTTCTCTGTAAGGGTAAGGAAATTTCTTTGAAACCATGACCTAATGGGTCACACGTTGTCTAATAATAAATACTTCACTTTATCATCTAAGTTTGAAATTAATTAGAAATAAGATAGCATTATTTTATGGAAACTATTTTATGAACACTCATGAGTTCACTAGAGCTCCTGTATCACCTTTGTAGCTCTCAAGCTCAGTTCATAGACTTGGGTTCACACATTGGTAATGCAACATGGATCACTTCCCAGTGAACTCTGTCATATTCTGAGGGAAACAACTGACCCAGTGGTGGGTTTCAAAAATTTTTACTACCGGTTCTGTGGGTGTGACTTGGTGGGTGTGGAATTGATTGGTGGATGTGGCCTGGTGGGCATGGCAGGGGAAGGAATACTGTAAAATCTCCATTCCCTCCCCAATCCAGGGAAAGGTTACTGCAAAATTTCCTCACAACCAGCTGGGGCTCAGGAGGCAGAGAATACATGGGAGTGGTGCCAGTCAGAGGTGGTATTTACTGGTTCTCTGAACTACTCAAAATTTCCGCTACCGGTTCTCCAGAAATGGTCAGAACTTGCTGAAACCACCTCTGAACTGACTAGTGAGTAATAGAGACATGTGTGGTTCTTCACTTTGTGAGTGTTAGCATTGTATTTGTAGAAGCCTATCCCATAAACTAAATGTCAGCCTTTACACAGTGAACTGTACCAATAGAGAGGGTGCCCTCCCTTGTCCCAACCACAAATGAGAATGACAACAAAAAAAACCCCCTCTTCTCCCAAACTTGGAAAGAGAAAGAAAGATAATTAAAAGAAATTTTTATTAGGGCAATTTAACTTTATTTTTTTTTTCATACAGCTATAGCAGTAATAATAAAATAAGCATAAAAACAAATTGCAGCCCAGGACAGAATACATAAGTAGGAGCAACTACCAAGCAAATTTAAGTCTGTGGTTACATAATAGTAAAAACCAAGCACACCTGTCCTTTCAGCAGATGAAAGTTATAGGGTTGCAAGGAAGTGCAACATGTACTAATTCATCAATATGAATTATGAGACAGAATAGATCCAATCATTGGTTCCCTCCCCCCTCACTTTGGCTTCATGTAGTACATGGTTTGTCAAGTGCTTTAGGTTAAAAATGGTAAATTTGAAAGGGTATTTTATTTTTCACCTGCTAAAAGAACCGGATCACTACAGCAATAAAAATAATTACATAACAACTACAGCTAGGATGGTTTTGTTTTGGTTTGCCTGTTGACATTTTTAAACTTCTTTAGTGTGCATGTGAAAGTCAATATCGCTTTCTCTGTGTATGTGTGTGTTTGCGCTAGTGTGTGAATAATAAAACTACTGAAATTTTTCAGAAACTGGTTTGAATAGAATATATATTTTATATCTATTTATATTTTCTTTTTCTTTCTCTCTCTCCTTGATACTTGAAACATGCAGTAGTTGTTTTGAGTAATGTAAGACATATTAGATCCATGATTTACCTTTAATGGTTGGAAGTACCTGTTTTTCTGAAATTTCATTTTTAAAAAAATAATTTTTATTTTTCTTGTCTCATCAGAAATTATCTTCAGGCAGATTTAGACCAGTGCAGCTTTTGTTAGTCATGAGAAGGATGGCCAATCTTTCCAGCTGAAAGAATCCTGGCAAACTAGAAGCTGTTCACATAAAGCAAAGCCACTTTTTCAAAGGGGTATGGAGTGCTAATTCTGTGCCACTTTTTTGCAAGCAATTTTGTTCAGCCTGTCATTTTTATAAGCCTTAACAAAACTCCTTGTATTTATAGACATTTTTATTCAAAATAAGATCTTACTATTATACAGGTTTCTCTCTTTATTTTTTTTATTTGACTATATACAGAAGTGCAAAAGGTCAACCTTCTCTCTATACTTTCCCACATGCTAAATTGCAGCATAATCATCCCTCAAGAGTATGCACAAGCACTCACACTTATTATAATTCTTGTTATACGTAAACTTTTTGAGTATTTGGATTATCAACAAAAAAAGTCCCTTGATCTACTGATTATGCAGCTTATTTATAAGAAGGCCTGATATTCAGGGATTTCAAAAAATATTTAAACAATATTTTAACATTTGAAATGGATACAGTAGAAAATAAATTTTATTCTAATATCTAAGAGCTAGATTTTTTCTTTTATAATTAATTACAAACAAAATAAATCATCAAAATATTACTCAGTTGTCTGCCAGGATCATTTCAATAGCAACAACTTAACTTCTTACTTAACAATGATTATATAAGATATCCATATAAAAGATCTTTGTTCTTTTAATGAAAACTAGACAAGAACTAACAATGACTGATATTCTTACATTGTAATATTAAATCAGTAAAATATAAATCATTTAGTTAACAAGAATACGAATATTCATGACACTACATGTAAATTCAAAACTGCATATGCTATGAAGAAAAAATATTTTTAATTTTTTTTCATATTTTGAAAAAAATTCATCAGTAAAATCTAATAAAACAAAATTCTATAAACTTAAATGGCATTCATCTGGTAATAGAAAATGAAAATGATCTAATAAATGTACGAAATAAAAACTACCATTTTAACAAGGAAAAATAAGTCATATTCTCTAAATGTAAGTAAACTACAATAACATGTGAAGTCACCTATACTTTCTTAACACGATTGAAATTACATTGGTATGGGTTTTAACCCGTAATGTAATAATCTAAGGCTTTAATAGATGTACAGTACAATCAGTAAAATCAACACATCATTCTTTTTTTTTTTTTAACTAGAAAGCATCTCTCAAGCATAAAAACTTGCAAGTAAACTTGGAAGTATGGAGAATTCTAGAACCGAACCCTCACCTCTCCCATTCTACGCGACGCTACCAGAGACCTGGCCCCCACCTCGAGCTTTGCTTAACAGAGCAAAATATATCCTTTACTAACTGCAACATCCAAACCACACAAAGGATTTCCTTTGGATGAATCCATCTTAAAAACTTGAATGCACATCTATTTTTTGTTTCATTTTGTAAAGGCTTTCTAAGGCTATAAAGCAGTTAAATCTCAACAGAAGAAATCACATATAAAACTCACCCGATATTTAACCCACCCAGCCCTACTCTAATTAACATTTTCATTGATTGTTGATTATTTTGGTTTTCTTTTTAATCAGGCATCTGATGTCAGTGCTTTTCCCATGATTAGAGTCACAATTTTTTTTAAGTGTGTGACTTTGAAGTGATGCATTGGATCAGAAAAGCAAAACCCATCTCCTTCAACGCGTTTAGAGTCTCTTGGACTTTTGACAGAGGTTAGAAAATTGAAGCAAAATAAAATTATTTAGACTTTTTCTAATATTGTCTCAGAAATGGCTCTTCCCTTTTTAAAATATTGTTTGTTATACAGTATACTTTGCAAAACTATTACAACTACAATGGTTTATAATAATTTATAGCTTTATATATCCGGTATGTGTAGGAATGATCCAATATATCTACTCTTGCTTTTGCTTTAAAAAAATAAGAAAAACAAAAAATGTGCTGTCTATTATAAACTGAGGTGGCCATTTCTGAGACAGCTTTGGTTTGAAACGGAAGGGTGCCCTTTGACTGATTTCCTACTAGCAAAACAAGCAAAAATGTGGCTCTTAAAGTAACACTGAAGAAATAATACTCTACTTTGATTACAGTCTATGGCACTTCATGAAAATCTTTAACAACACGGTACTTAAAGCCATTGATGTGCTTTAAAAATATACACAGTTGTGGTTTTACTTGGCACATTCATCTCTGTCAGATACCTCTTTTACCACTTCTTACAATCTATTACATTTAAAAATATTACTCTTAAAACAAAAAAGGAAAAAATTATACTGTGCATGCACGGTCTCTTCTATAATGGCAATTTTAAATACAAGGTGCACCTTTTGTTATTTGTAAACCTTGAGATAATAAACTTACTTTAAAAATTATATCTTGGTCTACAGACGTACCAATACATTATAGATCTATGGCTACATCACAGTCTGTCTTTTCAAAATGACGTACATGATTATGTAGGAAAAGAGTCTACCAATGCATACGTCAGCTGGGTATGCATTGCATACTTGTGTGCTAGAAAAGATGGACAATGCTGTAGTCTTTAGACTAACATTCTCCAACCTGATGCCCTTTAGCTTTCTTGGGTCTACAACTTCCAGGATACAATCCAGATTTATAGATCAACACAACTGGAGGGCACCAAGTTAGGGAAGGCTGCTTTAGACAATATGATCACCCCAGCACAAATATCTATTCAATGTACAAAGTATATAGGCAACAGTGTGCAGTGAATTTCCAAGTTGTCATTTCATCTTGTTAACATGCAATATGTGGATGTCTTACTGCTGAGGAAATTTGGGTGCTGTTATTTTACGGTATATACATTATGGCTAATGACCTGTCCTGATTCTTCACTCAACCACGCTGTCCTCTTCTCTGTCGTATGATCTAGAAAAACAAGGAGACGGTTTTTTTAAAAAAAATAATTTTAAACAAGTACTACATTAAAATATTAACAATTCAATCTAACAGAAATATTCAGATAAAAGCTAATTATTTAAATAAACATACTGTATTTTTCGGAGTATAAATTGTACTTTTTTCCCTCCTTAAAAGAGGCTGAAAATTTGGGTGCGTCTTATATTCTGAATGTAGCTTTTTTGAAGCTTTTTTTCAGCCCTAACGAGGCGCTAGCGCTTTGTGCTAAGCTTTTTTTCAATGAAGGATCTTCCCTGCTTTGCCTGCTCCCTCCGACTCTCAGCTGTGAAGGTTTTTTTCAGCCCTAATGAGGCACTAACGAGTGAAGCCGATCTCTGTGGTTTGCCTGCTTTTCTCATTGCTTCTCTCTCTAAGATCAGTTGTGCTTTAGAAGCTGTTTTTTATCCCCAAGTAGGGGATAAAAAACAGGAAACTAATGTGCTGAAGCTGACCAGACTAAGGACGCTAGCCAGATGAATACCTGGTAGGCAGATTTTTTTTCTCCCTATTTTCCTCTCCAAAAACTAAGCTGTGTCTTATACGCCGGTGCGTTTTATACTCTGAAAAAATATGGTATATTTAGAAGCCCTTTGTGAAGATCATGCCCCGTTGTGAATACTGGGAAAGATAGAAGAAAGAGAAGAAGGCCATCAGCAAGTTGGATAGACTCAATTAAATAAAGGGGGGGGGGAGGGATGTTGAAAGAGCTGAAGGCCCAGGAGAGGACAGATAATTCTAGAGAAGTCTTTTTATGTAGTTGCTAAAAATCAAGACACATAATCAAATCAATTTAAAATATCCTTCTGAATAGGAAGGAGTTTATGATTATTTCCCCCAGCTAAATCTAAATTGGCAGTGAAGATATGAACTTTATATTACTTGTGACTAACTGCAGCAGCATCTGCGTAATGTTCTCATTAGAAAACATTGTTGAATTCCATTTCTTCATATTTTTCTATAAAAACGTAATGGGGATAGGTGGCCCAATGGCTGATTATATACATGATGATCAACCGGGGGTCATTATGATATGTCCTTTATCCACACGTTAACATTTTACATTGAGTGTTTAAAAAAATCTTTCAGAGTGCTTATTCATGTACTCTGGATATTGGGCCAATTAAAAAAAAGTTAAAAAATAGGCATCACATGATAGCATGTTCTTAAGAACATAAAAGGGACCTCCTGATCAGATCCTTCCTGCGTTATAAGCAGGACATGAATAAAATATCTATTTTCTGTTACTGGCTAGCAAATATTATTGGGTATCACATGATTTATTCCAGCAGGAATAAATAGCAAAATTCTCACTATATTTGTCTAATGCTCTTTTTAGATTCTTCTTTTAGCAAATTCCATAGTATACTCCTTCAGATTGCATGGAACAATCAGGGATATATTTCCTTCATTTTGTATAAGACTGTCCATAAAAAATGAGGGCTAAACATATATTTAGATATATTTGTTTTACTACTTGAATGCATATGTATTGATGTTTGAGTAAGCGTATAAAACAATATCAGGGAACAGCAGTTTAACCTCCTATACTTTTTGACAGGTCAATTGTTAACTTTAATTAGTTTCAAGTGTTTTTGTATCACTGAGCTCAATCTGAGTCTTCTTTTATACAGAAAATGTAAAAGATAAATTGAAAAACGTTTAAAACAACAGGCATCCAATTACAGAAACAGAAAGGTACATACACAATCACCAACGATTGTCCTACATTCCAGGACAATGGAATGCAAATCCTCTCAAAAGTATCAAAGTACAATAATATGCACTTAAGATACTTACTGTTTGATGATTAAGTGTCTACATCTGTGTAACATACTTGTGGCTAGTCAGATGTTCGGCAGATATTATGGGAATCTATTAAAAATATAAACTTTAATTGATATAATATAATAGTACCTCAAATGAAAAACTGCAGAGTTCTGTATTATGTAATTTATGTTAACAGAAACCTAGGTAGCAATTTAAAAGAACATTCAGTTAAGTAGGATATCAACCATTATTGGTTGTTTAAAAGAAAGACACATTTACAGTTAAACATTCATGCAGTTCAGTCATTTCAAGCCTTTTTGTTGGCCTACACAGAGATTTTATGAATTAGGTTGTTTCAGTTTTCTGATTTTAACAATTGGCTACAGAAGCAAACTCTCAGGCTGTGCATTTTGCATACTCAATGCAAAATTGATATTATTATTATTATTATTATTATTATTATTATTATTATTATTATTATTATTGTAACTGATGTCATTGACTGTTTAAAAAGAACTAAAATTCAAGTGAAGGGCTCAGAAGAATGCAGCACTAGGACCTTGAACTACATCACTTTTTACAAATTTTCTTTAGGAGTTGGTTAGAAAATCTAAACACTTGGCTATCTATAAGAACATTTTCTGTTGGTGCATAAGTTATCCATTTAGATTCTTCTTTTTGTTGTCTATGGATTTGAAATGTTTGTTCATGCTGTTGTACAATGAAAAGATTTGCAATATAATCCTCACACTCCATTGAAATTGGAGGAAGAATATCTACTGTTTATAACGGATTTCCCTCAAAATCAATCAAAGGAAATTAGCAAGGCAAAGGGCTTGCCTCCTGCACAAACAGAACAGATCTATTTAGTCAGCTTTTGATTATATACAACTACCAACTGTTGGTAGTAAAGTGGGATGAAATTTAGAACTTCCGTTATGGAGACGGATATAATTGATGCTACTCTTTAAGTGTTGTTGTTGTTACTAAGTGGAGGATTTTTCTTGATTGCTCTATAATTACTAAACATGTTTACTTTATAAACTAATTGGTGGTTTAAGCTAATTCTAAAATTGTCTCAACTACTTTTGGACACAGCCTGATAAGAAGTATTATAATATTTACTCTAACCCCTGAATATAGAAATACAAGTAAGCCCTCAGTTTCTTAAGCGGATAATAGTTCACAAGCATTTGCATGAAAAAGTTAAATGTCAAACAAGTTCAGATAGGATAAAAAAACAGTACATTCATAAAAAAAGAGGCTCAGATCAGCTTCTACTACATAGTTTACTTACTTACTGTTGGCTTCTATTACTAGAGCGCAGAAGTTCCAAAAGTAAACAAACTCTTCCAAGTCAGCCCAATTTATTTTTCTACACAATCCCTAATATTCTTTAACTATATTCAACAGTAGCCTTCTCCAATTTGGCTCCAATATTGTCCAGATGGGCTGGGTGTAATTCCCCAAATTCCCAGCAAGTAGAAGAATTGGAATCTCCAAAAATATGAAAGGTCCCAGATTGGGGAAGACTAATTCGTGCATTTCTAAATTCTCTTTTTGCACATAAATGTGTCCCAAGTGTAATGAAGCTTCTCATACCATTGGTTTGCTACTGCAGCAGAAAGAGATGTTGCATCCAGCTGTCTAGAAGCTTCAAGAGTAGTGCTGTCAAAATAGACCAAGGAGCTTCAGCACCAGTCAGTAAAGAGGAAGGGGCCCAGGTCTCAAGTACTTATGCATGCGTGAACATTGCATTTTGTGGCATTGCATCATGTCAGCATTGCTCATGTATTATATACATATATTGCTTATATATGTATATACAAAGAATAGGTTACAAAATTTGACTGGAGCGCATTATGAGGATCCAGAGAAATATGCATGAAATGATCAAATTGTACAACAAAAACAAAACCTCCAGAATCTGCGTGGGAAAGCGACTCTAAAAATATAGAAAAAAATATTCAGAATTATCTGTACCAAGAGATGGAGGAAAGAGAAAGAAGAATTTTTCTCCATCTTTCTCTCCCTTCTTTCCTTCCTCTATGAAAAATAACATGCTAGTCATTTTTTTCTTTGTTGTAAATTAAACATCAAATTGCTATACTGTAAGATATATATGTAAAAGCACATATGTTTTTAGCTCTTACTATTCAAAGATATGGCATATCTGAAATGTGCTTTTACCTTGACCCCTTTGTTATTGGCAGTATGTAAAATCACAATTAATGTGAAAATGTGGCTATCTTGATCTACCCGAAATGGAAAATGATTATCTTGACTTACCAAAAATGGAAAGTAGATATATCTATAGTGGTCTTTCTATATGAAAACATGACAATCTGATGGTTGCTCTCCATCAGCTGTTTAGCCATCAAGATAAAACTTTGATTCTTTTAACAATGGTTCAACAGCCTCAGAAAAAGTGACTTACAACCTGTATTTCCCTTGCGACTATCACACCACTCCTTATAGTCATTGGCTCACAATTTGGGTGTTTGGCAAGTGGCTTGTATTGACAACTGGCTGTGTCTTGAGGTCACTATTTTCAACTTTTGCTGATTTCCAACCAAAAATGCTCATTGGGGAAGCTGAATTCACTTAACAACTGCTATAAAAATTGTTGTAAAATAGGGTTCAATTGGACCTGTGACCATGACGACTTATGATGGAAATTCCAGTTCCAGTTGTTGTTGTAAGTCGAGGACTATTTATTTCCAATTAATCTGTTCCCCAAATTCCTACTCAGTATGGATGTCCCAAAACTTCTTATGGTGCCAGGTTGGGGCAACACACTTGTATTATAGGATCAGTTGTAAGCTATCCTGTGTCATAAGCAAAAATGTGTAATAAGATCATAATAGGCATTCTGGCCAAGTTGGGTTGCTGATGGGATTATTTTTCCTTGCTTGTGGATTGTCTTTCCTATTTTCCAGCAGAATTCTGAAAATACTACTGAAATACAACTGCCAGAAGCTGTGGCCAGCATGACCATGATTGGGGATGCTGGGCATTCTGTCAACAGCAGGATGATTAGAGATTCCTACTTATTCAGATATTGAGTTCTTAGTGCTTGGTGTTCTTTAAAAAGTAGCATATCATTTTAGGTCTCCAAGTTCAGCAATTTTGTATATTAACTTTAATGCTCTGGAAGCTTAAAATGAAAAGAGTTGTAAATTTGAGATCTGGCCTAGTAAGTGGATAATAGCAACATTCAGATTTCCAAAACTTAATTTCCAGATTTCCAAAGCTTTCAAGTTTACTTCAACAACTCTATCATCACCACCCAGCATTTATACAATCTCGAGAAAAGCATGTTGGAAGAATATTCTCAATATATATTTACTTTCTTGTCAAGTGTTTCTCTGAAGACCTCAGCCAAGCCAGGGCCTTTCTGCTTTGGCATCATTTTTCAGAAAATAATACTGGCCTACTTTAAAGAGGTAACATCTGTAGCTTAAGCATTAAGCATAAATGAATTTAGAACATCCTGTGGTGCCTTGTGCTATACCAAGCTTGTTTTACCGTTGGCTCCAGAACAGATTCCAAAATTCCTCCAAAACTTGCCACTGAAATATAATTTTAGTACAAAATAAAGTGTATGTACATAATGTATATATGCATATGTGTATGACTATGTATGCATGTATGTCAATGTGTGTGTATATAGCTATTTAATTTAAATTAAATCTCTATTAAATAAAAAAAAATAGTTTTTTTCTTGGCTCTGTCAATTTCTTTGTCTTGGGTCTGCCTACCCTTTGAGTTTTCCCTACGGTAGTTTTCCATTCCTAGATTAGATGTTACCTTGGTTTGCAAAAAGTTTACCATTCTACATAGGAAAAAAGTAATTGTGATCTTATTTTCTCCTCCTATTCTCCTCCTATTTTCTTTCTATACATCTGTTCTTATAACAGTGAATGTGGAAGTGAGGGACAAAGGCAAATGATGTGTCATATGTTGATCAATTCAGGAAAGTCTTATTGGAGACTAGGGACAGAAGCCCAATTAAGCTATGCTGCAGATCTAAATAGAATGTGTAGGCCAACAAGAAGTATAAACCAATGAACAAAAAAACAAAACAAAAGAAAAACCACAACCCAAAAAAACCAAAAATAATAAAAGAAATCCCCATGCTCCTTAAAAGCACCGATTCTGAGTTATGTTTAAGAAACAAAGCTGTAAATTAGCAAACCTGGTTGGCTGTGGCAGTTGCAGCGAAGGGGACGCTTGTGGCAGATGTTGTTGCTGCAGACACAGTGGCGGGCGTAGCGCCGTGCACCATGGGAACTTTTGGAAGGAAAACCATATAAGCAAACATACAGAAGAGTGTAGCAGTATGGGAAACCATGGCAAGAGGTGGTAAAATGGTCAAGTATGGTATTTATATTAGCAGAATAGCCATGGGGCGAGATACCGCCACCAGCGAAAAGGACATGCAACCACAGCGCAAAGCGGGGCAACATTCCAGAGAGCGGGGTGGGGATAAAGGTAAAAGACAAAAGGAAAGGAGAAAAGGGAAGGGAAAAATGCTTATTACCACTGAATTACCAAAGTCAATACAATAAAAGTTCAACTATTTCATTTTAGACTCAAGAAACTACAAATAGCACTCTCATTAATAGTTTGAAAATCTTAGGATAACCATATTCCCAATCCCTCCCATTTTAACTTCTGATATTATTAGGATATGCTGAAATAAAACTCTAATTCTGCATTTCTTGCATAAAATGTGTAACTGGCCTTTTCTGTTTTAAATACAAAATAATTTTCTAAAACACTGGAACTCAAAGTCCAGTCAAAATCCACCAGAATTGATAAAAAGGGACGGGGAAAATGGGGCATAGAACAACTTGATAATGGTAGGAAATAAATGGCTTCTAGGTAAATTGTGTCAATTAAATAAAGCAAATGCATTTAATTGACAAGTGTTAGTGCACGGGAAGAAAAATGATTTTGCACAGTAACTCTAAGTTAAAACCTAGCAGTGGATTTTGAAAGTCTGTGAGCTGCTAAACAGGTTTAAGATAATCAAGAAACAAAGCTGGCACCTACCAACACTTGTAGCGGGTGTCATGCACAATATTGAGCCTGCCCATCATGCATTGCAACAGGAAGGTGGATTTGCAAAGGGAAAAGAATTAAAACAACCCATCACACGTGTAATTAGGAAAATCTCATTTGAACAAAGAAGGAAAAATTGGTTATTATGGGAAAACAGTGGCATGTAACCAATAGCACAATCAAATCAAACAGCAAGGTGGTGGTAATTAGAACTAGACTTACATGAGCAGGGCAAGGAGAAAGCAGACTGAACTGTGTGTTGGTATTTTTATTAAAACGAACTACTAAGTTAAAAGTAGGCTCTAACAACATAAGGAGAGGTTTCAGTTGTCCAATTTTGACATTTACTCATATATTGTTTTATATTAAGTTTGATTTACAGGTACTTTTTAATATGCTAATTCATGACTAATGTTGACTAATGCAGAAAGAAGCAACACTGTGCTAGTGCCACATTAAGCTTTGCTTTCTAACTGGCAGATGTTTAAGCTTCAGGCGGAGGCTGGGTAAATCTAGATATATTGCTGTTACTGTGTTTGAAGGTGGTTAATACATAACACTAAATCATAACTTAGCATTATATTAATGAATGTTAGGCTCTGATTTGTAGGGCGCCTCAGGGTTTACTGAAGGTTTACACAGCAGGTGTTTTCACCCCTCCTGTGTAATGTCTAAATGAGACAGTTCAGGGACACGTATCCTCAGTATGTTAATGGTAAGAGTTGTGTATCTTGTTTCCTAGACAACTAACAGCTATCAAGATCTTGTTCCCAGAATTGTCGGGGTCTGGATGAAAAGGAATAGTCTCAGATTTAACTCTAGAAAGATTAAGTGATTATGCAGGAAGAGGGTTTCTCATTCCAGTTCTAGGGAACTTTTCACCTTTGATCCTGAATGGGGTTGTAATGGCCCATTTGAGGCTGGTATACTATCTGGAAATTTCCTGAACTCCCAGGTCCTGCTGAGCAGCTATGGCCAGGACGCTAATTGCATGCAACATGTTCAATGTGTGTGCCAAGCTTAAGAGGTCTTCTTTTGTAATGCTATGCGTGTGAAAGACCTTGGGAGACTGGATCAAGAAATGTTACCAAGGGAACAGTCAGATAAGAGGCAGCAGCTGGATAGTGGGTAGGGCAAGAGGCTCAGAAGAGAACCTTCCTTGTTTCTCAGGCTTGTATTTCCAGACTTGCAAAATTCTGTTAATGTAGCTTTATAATAGAGTAGAATAAGCTCATCTGGTTGTGTTTCCACTCTGGTCTACCTACTAAGGCTGACATCAATTTTCCTTACAGTCATTCATGGCTTGGTTATCTCTCAGATCACCTCTACTGTAACACTCTCGAGATGTTGTTCTTGAAGACCACTCAGAAGCTATATTTGGTCCACAATGAAGCAGTTTGCTATTTCCATGTATCATCCTCGCTATGTGAACTGCAATGTTTTCCAGTTGCATTCTGAGAGCAAATTAAAGTGCTGATTGCCTTTAATGGTCTAGGGGCAGCAATGCAGGATTGTATGGCTCCTTTAGCTTTGGCCCATCCTGTGTGTTCTGCTTTGCTTTGAGTCCCATCAGCTAAGCATCTAACAGGACTCGGGAAGAAGGCTTCATCTGTCACAACATCTATTATTCAGAACAGCATCCCCATGGAGATTCACATGGCTGCCACCTTCCCTGCTTCATGAACTTTAAAAATTTGTTGTTCTTATTCCTCCAGGCTTTGGGTCAGAGTGCTTGGACAGGGCTCTTTGATTTGTGAGCAATGAGGTAGTTGTTATGTTGTCTTTTGACAATTGTTCTTACTTGTGAAGCTACCCAGAATCATTTTGGAGTTAGGCAATCTAGAAATTCATAAATCTAATAACTAAGTAAACATAGTTTGAAGCTGCTTCACTTGGAAATTAACTATTTTAGTATACTTAAATGACTCCTGTTATTGCAAAGAAATACCCGATCAAAGCATTAGCTAATTTTCCCCCACTCTGATTGTTCCCTGATATATTAGGATTTAATTCCCAGAATTTTCAGAGCAATGCTCATGAATGCTCATGTTGTACTCCTAACACATCTGAAAGCAGTCATATTAAAAAAAAATCCTGAAAATACAATCAATTAGATAAAATGCTATCTATTTTTTGTAGATTCCCTCCAGTCCCTCTAGGATTCTTATACACATAAGAAAATTCAGTGAAATAGATATTAAAAATTATGGCTATGATGACTATTTGAACATTGTCAACTGATA